>NW_009625794.1:20867-32826 GCF_000690535.1 Cariama cristata | reverse complement strand
AACCACCCCATCTGCAGACAGGGCAAGTGGGCAGACAGCACTGGAAGCAGAAAGGCTCTTCAGGAGGGAGGGAAGGGAGTTTTCAGATGTTGCTCTTTTATTATTAACGCATTTATTTTAACTCCTCTCTTTAGTTACACAAGAATGCTTATAGATATATTGTATTTATAAAGGCTATAGTACTGATGAATAAGACTAAATGCTTCAATTTACATCAAGAAACCAAATAAAAACTAAATGAAAACAAAGTTGTAAATTTTTCTTGAAACAAATACACCTTGTCCCCAAATGGGAGCCTAAAAAGAATGTGTCTTCAAAATCAAGAATCAATTTTAGGTCATTGTTTATCTTTTAGGGCTAAGCTTTCATTCTAATTTTTTTTTTTCAGCTTTTTTTGGAGGGGGAGACATGGGAGATTCTGTAGGTTATAATAAGAGGTTTTTTGCCTTTTTTTTTTTTTTTTAAATGGACAAGCTGCAGTTTTCATATGATTCCAGGAGCTGGGGATTTAACAAGTACCAGATATCACAAGACACAATACAAAATTGTGAAAAATTTTGTCAAAAAAGCTGAAAACAAACATAAGTTCACAACAGTAGTATTTCATGTCTCTAGTATTTTAAAAGTAAACTTATTGGAAAGAATGAACCTTGCAGCTTGAATTCTGCAGTGATGAACAAATCTACTACCTCCTTTGGTAATACACTAAAGGTCTTTTGGTGGGATGTGCTTTGTTATTTTATGACTTGCTGAGGGGTGCATTCGTTGTCAAAGTTTAGAAGAGAGAGCAAACTCTCTTTGTTTTCTCCTTCTGGTAACGTTACTGCAAAAAGGTCAGTGTAAAGGCCACCAGATCAGGTTATTTTGACTTAGTTATTTCTCTTTTGGTTTATCACTTTACAGATGCTATGTCAGGACTGTATGTTGTGCTGGCCACAGTCTTTTGTCTGGGCTAATTCTGTTTTCACAAGGTGACAGGATTCACTGAGACTTCATTATCGGTGCAGAAACAGTGAATTTCTAACTAGCATCTCGCATCCTGTGGGTTGCTGTCATCTCTCCTTTCTATTTCTGATTTTTTCTGGAATGCAAATAATGTAAAGGAAGCAAGACTGTAAACATTTACTGACATAAGAGATCTTTTGAACTGCAACAATTGTCATATGTAAAAGCTTGTAGTTTAAGCGGTGTTAATTACCTCTCAAGAGCAGCCAGCTCTGCAGTAATCACTAGATGAAATCTGCTTTTAGTTACTGCTCTTTGTGGTAGTTTGAATATGTTCCCCTTTACTTATTCATGAAGATATTTAAGCCCAACAGATGTATTTGCCTATAAAGAAATTTCTATCTATTAGATGGCTCTGAACAATTTAGTATAAAAGTAGTAACATCTTCCTTTTAGATATATGTTAATATAAAACTGAAGGTGACAAATGTCTAAGGGTAATAATACTCAGTCCCGTAACTCCTGCATTGCTGTTGTCATATGAGGTTATTATGTATCTCAGTTGCTTTGTACTTATGAGAACGAATTTATTGTGGATTTTCCTTCTGGGAGTATGTATATCCCTTAGAGGAGGCTTGGATATATTGGTTTGGGGGTTCTCATACCAGATGTGGCTTTTTAATTTGACCCAGTATAATAGTTGCGGTTACTTTTATCAAAATCTTTCAATAGTGTTGTTAATTCCACTGTTTCCCGTGCACACTAATGTATTGACTGGAAGCTGGAGCTCAGTTTTGCAAGAGTTACAGAGGTTACAGTTCCATTTTGTATATCACCAGATATAAGAATGGCTGTATCCAGCAGACCTCAGGCTCATGCAGTTCTTTATGGTTCGCCTCTGACAGTGGTCAGTAGCAGAAACTTATGGGAGCAATAAAAACAAAAAACAGGACTAGCATAAAGTGGTCCCCCACATCATATCTTTTTCGCTTTCAGCAATTGGTGGGTTTAGGGCTTTCAGACTTGGTATGTCATTCATGTTATCTTCTTTAATTGTTCTTGATAGACTTCCCTAACATTAATTTGTTAATCATTTTTGGTCTCATTTGTATTTCTGGCATCCACAACATCCTGTGACCATGAGCTTCATAATTTAATTGTGTTGTATGAAAAAGTACTTCCCTTTGTTATAAAATTGCTCTCCAGTAATTTCATTAGGTGCCCATTGCTTTTCTGTTATAGGAAGCAGTAAATAACAGTGAATGATCGTTTCCTTTCCATCCTTGCCTTCTTCCCACCATTCATGATTTTACAGCTTTCTGTGACTTCCTTCCCTCCTCCCTGTCATTCCTTTTCCAAACTCGAGAGTCCTACTGTATTCAATGTCTCTGCCTACAGAAGCAGTTTTATCTATCTGTGTCTTTTCTAGTTCTGCTATGTCCATTTTTATAATAGGGCACGTGGAGGTACACATACTAGTCCTGTGATAGTTCAGCTCTGCATTAAAATGACAGGCATAAGGATTTTTGTATTGATCTTAGTTCCTAACATACAACTTTTTCAACTGCCAGTGAGTACCAAGCTGCTGTTTTCAAAGAACTCGGTCGCCTTGATCCTTCCAGAGTGGCCAAAGGTAATTAATTGCCTGCCATTGTATATGAGGATTTTAAGTAACAGATCAGAAGAGTAACAGTAAAGGAACTTTAAGAAATTAATAAAAACCAGGAGATGGACATCCGTGTGGTGAAGGATACTGAAAAGTGAAGGCTGTGCTTTAGAAAAACAACTCTTGAAACTATGTGTGTCTTAGGTGTGTAGGACCTATTTTCAGTCTTCTGTTTTCGCACAGCAGCAAAGGTAAGTATAAATCTAGAAAGGGAAATCTTATCCTGTGTAACTGTGGTTTTCCTGCTTCCCAGGACCACCTGCAGCCCTTCGGCATGTCCATAAATTTTAATGTTTTCACCAAAGATTAGATACTGTTTTCAGCTCAGGGAAGGACCGGGCCATTGCATGTGCATCTGTTGTTTTACCGTTTGACAACTTGTGGTGACAATCAGCTGTGTCTTTTCCATACTGCTAATAGATCTCAGCGGCTTGTAGTACATCATATACTGGAGATCTTTTGTGTGTTGTTTTACAGTGCTTTGGCATGTTTACATTCTTACCAAGCAGGTGTTTGTTTTGAGGGAGATTCTAGCTCAGGTTTCACAATAAAGGACACTTCTGAAGTTGTTATATTCTGGGCATGTGCAGCTTTAAGGAGAATTTGTCCGCGCATTTTCAAGGCAAGAAGCTATTTTGCTAATATACTTTGAATCAAAGGTGGTGCGAATTGCAAGTGAAATTCTGTTGTGGTTCTGCAGAATTGTAAAATTAATCCCTCCCTTTTTCTCTCTCAAATGCTTGTCTGGCATAGGACTCCAGTTGTTGTGTGTTAGGTTTGTTTCTGGCTGTTACTGTTTGCTAAGTTAGACTTACCAGGATGATTGGTGACATGGTTTCTTTTCTGAATTTTCTTCTAATTCCTGTTAGTGGTTATGTCAGAGATACTATTTCTATCTCCTTAAACATAGATTTCTGAATCTTGCTTCAGTTGTGTATAAATCCATCTCTGTGAAAAATAAATACAAAATTTTAGTGCTGGGTTGCCATGAAGTAGATATGAGAATGAAAATAATGATATTTCTAATGCTAAATGGATGCTTTCAGAGATGATTAACATCTCTGAGTTTGCTTAATACCAAAAGATATCTGGACAGTATGAATAAAGATTTAATAGAAAGTTTAGACCAATGTAGCGATGTGAAATACTTAAATAAACTTCTGGGCTATAAGAGCCCCCTGCGCACTACCAGTGTGCTTCCTTCTCCCATGGGGAGTGAAATATAACCAGCTCCCCTGACGCTTGCATCTGCTGTCAGAAGCCCCTGTTCATAAAGCCTTGCTGTTGTAGATGCTGTATGTTGTATTTCATATAAGGCTCTATGCATTGTGCAGGAGAAGACTTAGTTCAACTGAAGCAAGAATACTTTTGAAAAGGTTAAAGTTAGGTTGGTTTTTTTTTTGTTTTGTTTTTGTTTTTTTTTTTTGGTTTGTTGTGGTTGTTTTTTTTTTTAAGAAAAGTCTCAAAGCTTGAAGGCTTAGAAGTGGAGCTGGGTTCACATCTTACAAGGCCTCAACACCACCTTTAGCTGCCTGATGTACGTGAGCTTCTCCCTTAACATCTTTCTTTGCAGGCAAACTGTAGGCCCTGAGGGCCAATGCATTGCTTCCTATGGTTCTGCGATGTTTCTCTTATGTGCCTCTAATGGTAAAAGAGTAGATTTTTGCCATAATAACAACTTCTCCCTTCCCTTCAGTACCGTAGCAACATGAAATTAATTTGGAGGTGAGGAAACATTAGGTCTTGTGCTTCTGTGTTGGAAAAAAAAAGAAGCCTTCAGTTTGTTCTCTAATGCACATTTGACTACAACTTTAAAGTAGCAAACTAAGCCATTACACAGATCATTAAAAGTAACATTCTGGCTTTTACTAGTAGTGCTAAGCTGACTAAATTGGGTAGGGTGGGGTAGGAATTACTTTTTTGCCACATCAGGAAGAGCAGCCCTTCCTGTGGGATGGAAGTGGACTCTGGCACATGGACACAGCGGAGGACGGTGGCTGGTCTCTGTCTGCGCGCCTTGATCTTTGCTTGGTGTTTGGGTACAGGGAGCCTGAACAGGTCCTGGGGACTACGCAGAGTCTGGGCATGACTCCGGGCAAGTTATTTAATGCACCTCAGACCTCTTCTCCTACCTCTGCCCGGCTTTGTTTAAATTGGGGCTTGCACCTGCCTGCCTCATAAGATTGGTGTGAAGATAAAGTCGTTTTCATGGCATTCTGGAGCATCTGCCATGTGTGGAGCCATGTGCCCCCATGGACTGAGGGATAAGCAGAGCTTGCGTCTGAGATGGGAAATGGCTGTTCTTGCAGGTTTTGCTTTTTCTTGAAGCACATTTCATTTCAGAGAGTAACTCCGTTGTAATTCAATTTTATGTTCTGTTTTCATTGAATCATTAAATTCCGAAAAAGCTTTTTCTAATGCATTTACACAGTGCTGTAAATGAAGCTGTCAAAGAAAAGCAGCTTTAGACAAGCCACCGTTTGATTTGTATGTCTGTGCCACTGACCAACTTCACTGGCTTTTAATTAGCCAATCATATGTACAAAATCCACTAATGAGCATTTCTATAAAATTTCAGACTATATCGATATATTTATGCAGTATGTTCTCTAGAGAAGTACAGTCCTTTCTTTCTCTACATTGTTCTCTCCTGAAGTCAGTAGGTTTCATCATATTTTAGATGACAAAAATTGTCATTTGCCTAGTACCAGAATTTTAATGCAAATTTTCTTTTCTCTGCAGTTCCTATTCTAAAATGAGAAGAAAATAGTGACTGCTGGTCAGATTCCTTCTTCCACACTCTGTCTTACTACTTGCATCATTCAGATTGAAGAGATATTCACTAACGTCACTAAACTCAAACTGTTGAGGTTTTTTCTATTCCTCAGTTGAAAGAAAGCTGATAAAAAGTGTGGAGTCCAAACCTGTTGCCATCCTTAGTACCAGGACTTGATGGCAAGTGTATTGTAGTTAAGTAAGGGAATAAGATCTGTCCATCTGTCTTTCATGGTGTGTGTCAAGTTAAGTAGCACCAGCAACTAGCAGAAGGTCCAAGGGAGGTGGGACCCATTGTGTCTACAACCAGTCCAGCAAAATGGAGAGTTACAGGTCAAGAGATACTGAACTTTGTAATGTTTGATGCTTATAAAATAGTTTTGCTTGGAAATAAAGCATTAAGGTGCAGCAGTTCCCGTGTGGAGGGTTGAGGCTGTTGAGGTGACCGTATTGCTATATACCATACACTGGCACAGCATCTCCTCCTGCTCCGCAGGCATCTTGCATCTTGAAGTCAGAAGGACATCTGTGTTTAACTGCTTTTTGTGTCAGTATTTATAGACTGAATCTTTCTGTTTTCTGTGATTATTCCAGATTATATTTGTTCATTGCCCAAAATGAAATCGTTAATGGTCTGTTCTGTGGATGGTTTGACACTAACATATGGATTCGCTTTGAGGGGACAGGAGGATCAGGCTCTTTATTTCAGTAGAGAAATACATAAATTCAGAGATGCTACCAAAGTGATTTTCCCTGTTTTTCTGCCAAATGGTTGGCTGCTGTTGCTGAGACACATAAATTTTTGTGGGCGTAAGGAAGGCTGGACTCTGCGCATGTGCACGTGGGTTTTCCTGGGTGTGCTGTGCAGTGTCTGCTGGTGCAACGGTGCCTGCGCAGGCTTTGCTGTGTGAGTCCAGCAGTCCGTTGGCTGAGATCGCCGTTGAATTTTTCTTCTTTAGACCGGACAAAACCTTACTTCTAAAACAATACAAAGTAGTTAAATAGGGTATGAACCCAGAACACAAGATTGTATGCTGCAGTCCTGCTCTCTGTGGGGAAAAGCATAGGAAAAGGTGATACAATGCCAAAAAAACCCCAGAAGAGCAGATGCACATTGCTGCTGGACTGTTTAGCCCTGAAAGCTAACTCACAAGACCATTTTTAGTGATTTGCTAATGAGGAAGATGATACTGCTCTGGAGGAATTATTTGTTGCTCTGAGTCCTCCACGGTGAGGAGGTCCTTTGGGGTGCAGTCCCACAATGCGTGGTCACAGTGGATTTAGACCAAGTTAGAGGTATACTCTGCTGTCTGTTGGACTATTATTAAGTAAAAGCTTTTGCCATCTAGTGGAAAGAATAGAGAACTAGCATTTCAAATAAGCAAGAAACCGACTAATACTGGTCATATGCAAATCATATTTTATAAGCAGGAGTACCTCACTTACTAGAACAGTAGGAAATTCTTCTGACATCTGTGGAAATTAGTTGATAGAAATCTTCTGAGGTAATGGTGCGTTTTGTTCACATGGTATTTGAGACTCTATCTCATTTACGCACAAAGATGGTGAAAAGGGCATTCATTTGTACACTGCTCTCGCTTGTTTGGAACTCCTTTTTGTTCCATCCTGGAGAGTACCTGCGTGTTCCTCCCTGGATCGTGGGCTTGGCCAGTATGCTTTGAATGCCTCTGTGGTGGCTCACTCCCCCCACCAGTGGGATAGAGAAGAGAATCGGAACGGCAAAAGTGAGAAAAACTCATGAGTCAAGATAAGGAGAGTTTACTAAGTGCAGGAAAAAAAGTATAAAAAACAAGTGGTGCAAACACAATTACTGACCACCAATGCCCAGCCAGTCTCTGACTGGGGACAGAGTGAGAAACGGAGGAGGTCTTGGCCCTGTGCGAGCACTGCTCAGCAGTAACTAATCTACTGGTGGTGTGTTTTCAATGCTTGTTTTGGTCATAGATGGAAAACACAGCACCTTACAGGCTGCTATGAAGAAAATTTAACTCATCCCAACCAGGCCCAGTGCAGCCTCTTAGTTGCCCAACTCTCTTAATGTTCATCAGCCCCCTAATCAAGAGATGGAGATCTCGTCACATAGTAAAGTTTGTGCAAGAGATGTAGGGTATGCCTCCACTACAGCGCTTTCAGACAGTGATTCATCAGCCTTTTCTCTAGCTGAGGAGGTCCTTCTTCTATGTCCACCATTTCATGTTGCCACCATTGCTCCACCTGGCTAAGCAGCCACCCTCCTCTGAGTGGGACTGGTTTTCCCGGATTCTGGCTTCTTCCTGGTTGACATCTTCTACCATGACAGCCCCCTTGAGACAGCAGTTCAGGTCACCTCCAAGTCCTCCTTCCTTCCTTTGCTGGACTCTGCTTGTTTCACAGCTGGATGTTTTTGGTTGATAAACAGGCTGGGCCTCTTGTTCTGGCCTGTTTTTGGCTCATTTTCCAGGCAGGAACATATGGACATTTCCTCACGGTCTCCCTGCAGTACTTGTCCCTACTGCTGCTACTATTTGTATCAACTCCTGTAAATGCAAGCTGCGGTGCTGGTTTCTCATGGCTTTACCTCTGCCCCTGAGCAGAGACCTCATAGAGCCCCAAAATTCTCCCTAATTAAGCAGGACAGGTAGTACCATCCTGACTACTTGTCCAGGGCTGTCATCAGCAGGTCTTCTGAACTTCTCTCCTGAAGTCACTTGCCCTTGGCGTTCTTTGGTTATTGTGCTAGTACTTCGGTCCTTATGTCAGCAGCTTGGGGTTTGGTGGTGGAAAGGGAGAAGAAAGTAGGACATCAAAACAAGTGGGTTTAGTGGTGTGGTTTTTTTCCTGAATGTTGACAAATCTGCTTTCCTCTCTCTTCCTTAAGATTAGTCATCTCTGCTTGGATGCCTTGTATGCCTGTAGTAGCTCATGATTTCTACAGCAGGATGAAGATCAGATCACATGAAAAAATAGTACAGGTGATTCATCCCAAGCTTCCTTAGAATTTTTAAGAAGTCAGTCTTTTCTGATTATAGTTTACATTACAGTTGATCAAAATGTCAATTCATTTTGGCGCAGGTTGTGTCTGGTTCCATATATGCCTGTAAATCCCACACTTCAGCACGTTTTCCTGGAACCTGTTTGAGAATCCTCCTCTCCTCAAACGCGCATGTGGCTGGTTCAGCGATTCGGCAAGGAGGATGACAGGGTTGTCATGACAACCACCCATGCTGTGAGAAAAGATGATACCAAATGACCAGCTTCTGGGTGTTTATCACTCCTCGTTGAGTAGTGTTCCCCAAATGAGACAGGCTTGTCTGATTTATAATTACTTGTCCTAGTGGCTTGCATTTTTGCTGGTTTGTTTCTGAGATAGCATTCATGCTTCTTGCAATGATGCTTAGGCAAGACTACCTGCTGACTGTCATTGCTGTGAATTAGAGTAGGTGTTACCATTAATTATGCTGTAGTGCGTGCAAAGTGAGGAGCAAATTTGTCTTTTGGATCTTTTTTTTGTTAAACCTGAAAAACTTAAACTTGCGTATTGAACCCACTACAGGAAATAAATGGGATAAAAGCACTCAAGGCCTGTGTTCTTTCTGTTGTGCTGTTTAATGGAGAGTGTTCCTTTAATTTCATTTGCCTTGACTCATTAATGCAACGTGTCTTCCCCTCCCTTTTAATGCCTGCCTTGATCTTCAGTGTGTGTATGGGGTGGGGGAGCAATATGCTTCCTTTAGGATCAAATCCTGGATCTGCTGAAGTCATTGGCATCTTCTCAAGAAGAACAAGTTTCTGTGGCTTGCTTTTCCTTTGGTTTTGCTTTTATTTAGGCCCGGAAGGCAGAAGGAAAACATTTTTATTTCAAGATTTTGGAAGTTCAGAAGAGGAAAAAACACTTTCCCCCATCCCTTTCCTTTTTAAGAAAACCTTTTTATCCTCTTGTCTTCTCAGTTCCTTTCTTGTGCTTCCCCTCGTGTGCCCCAAAGGACCGCATCTGTAACACACGCATGATACTGTGGGCCAGCTCTTTCATTATGCTTCATCCTAGCAATGAAGAAAGCCATCAGATTTGAAGCTAGTGGTTTCCCATTGCTACCCGAACACGAGGACAACATGTTGTTGGATCCTGTCACCATCCCATTCTTTCCAATTTTTAACGTAGGAAACTTTGGTGCAGATCTCTTATTGACAAACAAGGCGCTTTTCAGTTTGAATTCCTTCATTTACGTTGTGCACCCACTGCTGGAATGTGAGCAGTGAGAGGGCCAGAGATTCAGAAGTGGAGTTAAATAATCCAGCCAATAATAAATCTTTTACTAGATTTGGAAAACCTTAAAGTGTTCCTGTTTGGACTGTTGTGCTTCCAACCTGGACACTGAACACTCCTTTTCCGTTAGCTTTTCGCTGTGGAAATATACTTTTGAGATGATGGTAGATAATCAAAGTCTAGATCAAATCCTGTGTTTGCATGGTATCTCTTTTCTTCAGAGGATCTTTACAGAAGAAAAATTGTTACAAAGCAGTCCTAAGAATTGAGATAACTAAGCTAGGAGTACAAAAAAAAGCGAGGTCTCTCACCTTTATCTGTGTACAGTATGGGTATTTTATTTCTTAACCTATTTAGATAATGTAGATCAAGTGCTTGCAGGTATTGTTGAGCCTTGAGGACAAATGGTCTCACTTGGCCATTCTGCTACCAGGCAGTGAAAGGAGCCCCCCTTAGCTGGAAAGACTCACTGAAAATCAGGCACTTCCAGTAACTCCAACAGAGCTGCGTTTGCATCAGCTGGAGACTGTGCTCCTTCCTGAGAGACTGAGCTGCTGCTCCTTCCAAGTAGGTGAAATGAGGCCCATATGTGGAAATGAATTCCTTAAAAAGCGAAACATATATGTCCCTTTAATGATGCAATGATACCTCTCAGATTTCCCTGAATGTATTTTCTGTCTTACTATGAGTCCACCTTGCTACTTTCTCCCAATTTTAAAAAAAAAAGCTTTTAACCTGTGAAAGAGCACAGTTAAAATTACCCTGTGATATATGTGCTATTACTACACTCCTCCCAGGTACAGAATTTCCAGCACTCTGATGGCTCTGTACAGCACTTTTATAGTCTCTGTTTTGAAGTCAGGTATGCTACCAACCTTGAGCCCTTTGGGACTGCGATTCCTATTATTCAGGAGTACTCTTTATGGCCATAATTTAGTGCTCTGCCCATGCTGGTTGGTGGGATTTGTTTTTGCCTGGAGAAGAGCTGTGCATCCAAAATCTGTTTTTCCAAGTACATCTCCAGTTCAGTACAAGATTTATTGCATTAGATCTGTTGCCTTGCTTAAGGGTATTTTGTTCAGGAAGTAGGTTTGCTTGGCCTTTAGTGAACCAGGTTTGAGGCTCTGGTTCCTTCATGCACAAGGACCTAAGCAGAGAAGCACTGACTCTTTGATCTCCATCCTCAGCACCTTGCTTATCACCACCACCAAGTTCTCTTTGAAGTGGAGATAATACCTAGTTGCCGCTTTTATCCATTTTTGCTAGTTTATCTAAATGAAAGCAGAAAGTTTGTTTATTACAGTCTATTTTAAATTATAATTTTTGCTCCCATGCAGTTTCATTGCTGGTGCATTTTTCCTTGAGGTGTCAATTACCAGGTTTTATTTCTATCACGTAATGTGATTTTTTTCTTCCAGTCCTAAGTGACATGTAAATATCACAGTCATCTTCCGCTACCTTAGCTTCAGAAAGAGAAGGAGCTAGATTATGTGCCTTCCAGACAGGAGTGTTGAGATTTGTTATTGAAATGTTGTGGTATATTTCTAGTCTTTATCAAGAAGAGATCCTGATTGATGTAGCACAAGCATGATGTCATACAGTCAGGTTTTAGTACCAGAATGGTCATAAACCAGCTTATGACAATAGTGGGTGGAGTATTTGGTTTTATGCTGATAAATACAGATTTTGCTAAGGACAGTGGAGGAACCCGTTTTCTAGATATCAGAATTTGGTCTGTAGGAAATCGAGCATCTTGCCAATATTCTTCCATTCCACGTTTTTTATCGCACCAAATCAGCTCTGATAACATTTTACTTCAGTGTAGTTCTTTCTAAAAAAAAGATGAGTAATTATTGTCTCAAAACTTTAACACAACTTGCTGTTAAATTAAAATATATTGTGCTGTACCTTTTTTTTTCCAGAAAGTTCCTCTGGGGCTCCTACCAGTCTCTTTCCATCTTTCTAAATGACTGCCTTTGGTCTTCAGTGAAAGGGATTTCTAGCTGCGCCTGCAGAAGAAAGCCTGAACTAGTTCAAAGCTGCTTCAGCTTCATGGCATTTAGTCTCTCTAATCATGAAATATCCACAAATTACATCAGCAGAGAATGGTGCCAACATAGTCGGGAACGGCAGCTGGAGAGGTGCTCTGCGTTTAGATGCAAAGTGTACTATTTGCATCTGTTTTGATGGCACCGATACAACCTGTGCTTGGTCAGTGTTGACCTTGCCTGGCATGGGATACCTGTTACAAGGGAACAGTTTGTGGCATTGCAAAATGATGGAAAAAATACGTGGTCTGCCTTGACTGC
>NW_009625794.1:0-20839 GCF_000690535.1 Cariama cristata | reverse complement strand
GCTGTAGTTTTAATTTCTATTTAATTGATCAGAGGCTAAAGGGTGATTCATAACGGCAGCAGTTTGATTACTATCCTTTCCCCTGAAACAGCAATAAAGTAAGTGCTAAAAATAGTAGTTTTGCCAAAGAGCTTGCTCACCAATTACATGTGCTCTTCCGTGAATTATTTATGTTGTTTATTACCATTGCTTTTCAATATCGTAACCCTGTTTCCCAGATCAGCCTCAGAGAGTAAAAAAATTTTAACTTGAAATAAAAATGTAATTACTAAAATTTCTAGTTATTACACCAAACTTAGTATCTGAACTATAGCTACAGCATGGAATTTATCACTGCTCTATATTAGGTAATTGGCACAGGTTGACATTTGAAGAAGGGAGTTACAAACGGCAATATATTACATTATATGGGCTTTATCCTGTCTTCTTTAGAATATGAAATGTGTTCACAAAGCTCTCCTAGCCAGAATTACCAGTAAAATATGGCTATGTTTATGGTTTTGTGGAGGTACATCTCTGTTGCTAGTTGTTTCAGAGGAGTGAATTAATAGGGTTTTTTTTGTGTAACAGACTTCATTTTTCCAGTATTTTTGAGGTTTTAACTGCTCTCCTCAGTTATAATGATACCAGGGATGTAGGCTGTATTTGGATTTTTTCCTATTACAGGCTCTATGTTTCAGCCATTCAGACAAAATTCAGACACAAGCATTTATTTCTGAGTGAAACTTGAACAGAAAATTTCAGCAAGTGGCAATCTCTTCAGACTGTTTTACTCCTTTGTGCATTTACTAAAAATTGAAAGAACTATTTATACCTTTTTTTAAAAAAAAATAATCTTTCTTTGGTACTTTTCTAAAGCCTTACTGGGTTTTTGTGAGTTAGTTCTTTCTCTTTATTTTAATTTTTAAAGAGGAATGACTAACATAAATTCCCCATTTGGTAAGGCATTCCAGGTGCTGCCCTCCCCTTGGACTCTCACATCTGGTGATTTCATTTTTTTTGTCATTTTCCCATTCTTTAAAAACATTCCTGTCATTGCTGTGTTGCTGAGGCTCTGAAGGGATGAAGTGGAGGCTGCGTGGTGGGGTGCAGCAAACAGATTCCTGTCTCTCAGTTCTGCAGAGGCCAGTGCCAAAGGTTTTTGAGGAGCAGCCATGTACCCGATCACGTTGGACCCCATAAGAAGGGACTATGGCACCAACTCTAAGCAAGCATTAGGTACAGGGGAAAAACCTGGTTTCCCGAGGGACTTGTCAGGTCTGGGTGCAGGGAGGTGGTAGAGGCAGGAAAGCCCAGTGAAGTTCACTCTGTGTTATTTCAGCTTTCCTCAGTTGAAGTGAACTTCTTATCTTAAATCACATCTTTCATGTTTTTATGTAATCTTCCATTTTAGTCCTCAAAATCCTCTACACGTCTCTGTTACTGTCATGGTTTTTTGTAAGACTTGGCCCATGCTTCTTCCATAGTAACATCCCCATGAATAGGTTGTTTGGGGATCTTCACCCTGTACGGACAAGACTTTAATCGTCTGTCTTTAGTGAGACAAAAATCCAGCTGAAGAATGTCAGTCCTCTCTTTGTGACCTGTTTTCTCATGTGAATCTGCCTGCAGAAGACCAGCTGTAAACTTCTAACTATGTTGACCTTTAAGCTGGCAGCACTGCACTTCAGAAGGTGGATGGTGACAGCTCACACTTATCTTAGGCAGATTTCCAGGTAGCAGCTTGGCGATGGGGACTCACCAGCATGTCCATGCCGGTGTGGGCAGATCTGGGACAAGAGCAGGCCTGCTTTGCTGGTGATGGCTCTCATGCACCCCGTGTTTGGACAGGGATAGAAAGCGAGGTGGAGAATTAGCTGCAAGCTGACTGCCCAGTCTCCTGCGATGAAGGCTGACTTTGGACTTCATCTCTGAAGTGTATGTTGGCGGTGGAGCCACTCTGTTCAGTAAGGTCTTCCTTCAGAAAACAGACAGCTTTCAAAGGTCTGTAGTGCTGTGTGAATCTGCATGATGCCTGGGTAAAGATATACCTCATTCCTGTACAGAGTTTTGAACAGTTAATGTCTTAAAATAGTCTTTCCACTGAGAAGAATTTGAATCTTTCTTGCTGTAGAAAGACAAGTTAAACAGATAATATGAATGCAAGTTTCTTAAAGATACCCAGTGTCTGCTTTCTCATACAGCATAGCTACAGTGGCTTTTTTATTCTAGTTCAGTATTGTTTTTCTTACTCCTGTTGCTTTATGCATTTTATATAAGTAATGTCTTACAGTATACCCTTTCAGGAGATCATGGTTTACTGTAATACACATAGTAGGTAAACCAACCCCAGTACAAAAGGATACATTCTTTTTGTGAATTATGCTTTAAATTTCTGTGGTAAGCCATGCCTTCCATGTTATCAGAGCAATAATACTCTCAAACACAGAAGCTTTATGAGCGATGACATGGTCCTGGTTCATTGACCTTTCATCAACAAATCAGTAAAGAAGAGCATGGAAAAGGCCAGGAGATGCCAGGTAAAACTTCCATCTCCTGGGGATGACTGGGAGGGAATCGGAGAAAAGTTCCTGATCACCATAAATCATCTGCCACTGAGGAAGCATGAAGGACTTAGTCATCCACAGACCAGAAGGAACCATTTCCATGTAATGTTTTACCTCTAAAACCTTGCAAACACAAGATCAGTTCTCAGTTTCAGATGAAGAACTCCAGTGTGTTCAGTTCTGTTTCCTCTTGGGTTTGTTTCATGCAAGTTGTTCGGTGGTCAACAGAATTGGATTGATGTACAGATACCTGCTGCTTTTCTCCCCCGTCTTGTGGCTGTCACTTTCTCCTCTACAAGAAGACTGGGAATGAAAAGGCCTGAATGTAACAGGATAATTATATCAGTGTGGTGCCTTCATTGTGTTCTGGGCACCGAACACTGCCCTGATGAGATACCATTCTTAGACTGGCCCATGCAGCAAAAATTAGATGCTTTGACTCAATGTCATGCCATTGAATGGGGCCTTTCAAATTTGGAGGAAAATTATTTTACTGCCTGTAACTCTGTATTCAAATAAAGAAAAGCCATTGGTATCCTGTAGTAGGTATCTGATGCTGCAAGTGCATTCATCTGTCCTGTCAGATTTTCTGTGTTGACTCTTCCTTCTTTATCTTTCTTGTACTGGTATCTCTTGTGGAGGTTCCTTACCTTTGACTTGCACTCCAAGTGCTTTCACCTGTTAGAATGGTCGGCGAACTAGGGAAGTTTTCCAGTTCGTGCCAGTAGCAAATCACAGCCTGTGGAAAGGTTATCCCTGCTAGTCTGTCTGATCCTGGGATATGTTTGCAAATGGACTGGGGAACACACACATTTTTCAAGTAGGTTTGCACAGCTGATACAAGGAATGATGTTTCAGTCTGAACACGTGTGATCTGGCGCTGTCCTGTTCAGCCATGCCTACTAGATGGTCTGAGGTCAGTACCTCTGTGCAAAGAGTACCCAGACACCAGCAGCGTGCATCTCGTGTGCAGATGTAAATCATGGTGGGTTTCTGTGGAAAATGCAGCTCTTTGAAAGTCCTCAGCTGTATTAATTGAAAAAAATCTGAAATTTAATTCCTGTTTTATCTCCGAGTATATGCGAAAATATTTTGGTGTATTTATTTTTGCTAATAGATAAGTTTTCAAAGAAAATTAGTATTACTCAGCTAGGTGGTATTTTCTTATTGCAGAGTGTCCCCAGCTGTTTTACACGATTTCCTTCTAAGTATTCATTCACACACAAGATAAATCCTTCTCTTCTAACTAAATGTTGCAGAAATATTGTTTTAAGTCTCTGGGTTAACAATTTTCTTTCTGCTGTGAGTTGTGTCTGTTTTTGCTTCAAAGTCATTTCTGTTTAGGTCTTTCTGGTACTGCGTGTTGTTACAACAATAAATAACAGTATGTGCGTTCCTCTGCATCTTTGGTTGATTAGTTTGAAAGGAGTTTAATGCAGCCATAGCATAACACTTTGTTAACTCTGTATTTCAATACATGTGGACACATACATATGTATATACAGCAAGGACAGAAGCAGAGCCTATCTTAAAGTGAAGAGAATAACATTTGATGTCCTGGCAATGTTGAAGTATGGTTGTTTAATACTGTAAACTGTATGAACCTGAACTGACCTGAAGCTTTGCATCTCTGCATAATAAAAGCTTGTTATTTTCCTAATACAACATGTATTGAAAGGCCCAATATGTAAGTTTTATGAACACTGACATTGTTGTGGTATTTTGAAATTTTGTGAACCAGTTATTTAAACGTACTTGTGTATCTGGACTTGCAGATGTTGCCCCACATACTTCAGTGTGATGTTTAGATATTTGATCTTTGCACATCGCTTTTTGCATGATGTGGTCAAATTACTGAAAGTGTTTTGCTTTTATTTTCCTTTTATATGATTGAGTGCAGCTGAGTTGCTCAGTTGGGAAACAAAAGTGGGTAAGATTGAAGATGAATGGGCTTTAAAACATGTAAGACCCTGGAGTCAGGAACTACATACTTGAATGCAGTAGAGGCTACAATGCAGGACATTTAGAAGTGGCTGTTTAGAATATTTGGGAGTTTCTGGAACTGATTATATGAATGTTGCTGATTTCAGATATTGGGCCATGCGTGAGGTCATTGAATTTAAGAGTAATGATGTCATCTAGTTTTTCTTCTGCAGAATTTGCTTAGAGTAGTCCTCAAGTGGTAAACCAGTAACTTAGGAACTCTGAGTGGCTCTGGGTAAGAAATAGTCTGGTGTGTGCCATGGAGTGTAAGAGTTATTTCAGGTTATCTTGCCACTTGTATGTGTTTGTGTATGTGCATAAATGTGGGTTGCAGGAACGAGAGAGATTCAGAGATAAGCACCGTGATAAAACACCTAGTAAGAGGTTTGAGGATAGACTAACAAGAAACTTTTAATTCAAAAAAGAGATTAAAAGCAGCAATATAACAACAGGTTATTCATCTGTCGTCCACTGAAGGTGTTTTGAGGACTGTCTTTGAAGGTCGGAAACAAATTGCCGGGCTAGACGAGCCACAGCTCATTGATATGGTGCTTCCTTTATTCTTGAGGTTTTTTTTCTCGTCAGCTCAGTTCACTGTGCTGGTGTCGGCCCTCATCATGTCTGCTAAAGTGCTGGTGGAAACGTCAGTCTGGGAAGCTACTTGTTTCTCCCTGCAGCTTGACAGTCCTTGGAGTAGACCGTCACAGCTGGTTAGTAGCACGTACCATAGTGAAGCCAGCAAAACTGTTTAGCTGGGAAGTTTAGAAGAGCACTGGCTGCCTTCCCAGCCTCTGGAAAGCGTGTATCCAGCAGGAGGTAACTGCAGCTGCTGAGTTAGAGCTGGTTTGCACATCAGCGATGCCCCTGCCTTTCTAAAAAGCTCTGCGTACTCCCCACCGCTGACAACTCTTACATGCACCTATAATCCCAGGTAAATCTGCACATATCTCTAATTATGATATGAAATGCTGGCGCATTCTTAGATTAGTAGGAGGTTTGCCAGGAGAGCCAGTATTTAGTTTCTGTGTTGGCACTGTGGATGAATTTTTGATTATTTTTTTTTTTCCTCTACCCCATTATAAGACTAACTGAAAACAATATGTTTGTTTGTGACAATCAGGGTGTGTTTAGAATGATCACTCAGTTCTTTTATTCTCATCATTTTGAACAAGCAGTCTTTTAGATATTGTAAGTAACCCCAATGGGGGTTGTTTGATGGGGGGTGGGGGTCTGTTTTGATAAGCTGACTTTGATTAGCAGAAATACATGCTCTGCTACCATGCATTGAGAAGGGAGGGTGCTGTGATGAAGAGGACAGAGTACATGACAACTCGAAATATTTCTTTATATGCTGTGATTTAATGTACTTGAAGCTAAACTTTATTAGAAGAGCTAGTTTATCTGATGGTATTAGATAGCTGTCATATTAGAACAGCTGTTTGGCGGGCAGTGTATTTTTTGCTCTCTTCATAGGCAAAGTCAAACCAGGCTTTGTCACCCTACTTTGAGCCTCAATAATTCAATGTTTTTCTGGTGTTCACTTACACAGGAACTGTACAACGGCGGTACCAGCTGTGCATCACTTGCAGTAGGGGCAGACCCATGGAAGAACCATTTGTGTCTTAGTAACATTGATTCCTTTCTTCCCCCCTCCCCACACTGCCCTGTTCCCAGCAGATATATGGAGTGATCATTCATTTCAGACAGACCCGGACTTACCACCTGGCTGGAAAAAAATCAACGACATTGCTGGGATCTACTACTGGCACATACCAACAGGAACAACTCAGTGGCAGCGTCCTGTATCCATCCCAACAGATCTCCAGGGCTCACGAAAAGGATCGCTTGGTTCCATTACTCCGTCTCCTACTCCAGAAACTGAGGTAACATACTGTGTCTTCTTGTGGGCTGCATACTGTAAAGAAAATTGCAATAACTTTTTGAACTTGCAGGTTTAACTGTTAGCTAAACCGAGCTTTGGAATATTGGTCCTAATAATATCCTGAAGTGTAACTATTTGTTGATAAAATGTTGTAAATCTCTATTTTCTATGTGCATTTTCTAATGGCTGTGCCTCATGAAACATCCTAAACTTTGGATGTGTAGGATGAAGTTAGACATAGATAAATTAGACAGCCAGTGCCTGATGAATGTGAAACTACTGCAGTTCTGTAGCATGCGCAGAAGCGTTGCTGCATTATATGGATATAGAATACATTAAAATTTTGCACATTATAGCAGTCTTTTGGCTGGAGTCTTTGCATCTTCTTTCTTTTTGGTTTACTTGTTGGGAGTATCACATAAAGACACCTGAGTCTTCATTTGAGACACTGGTTCCTTTACAGAGTGGTTTCTATTGGATGAACATGAAGTATTCTCAAATCTAAGTCTCTTAACATCCTACCAGTACAAAATATCTACACAAGTGGATCACTGTTGCAGTCAGTCTTTAACTAGAAACAGAGAGAAATGCACTCTCTCTTCCACATATGCTGAAAGAGCGGTATGTGATACCACCTTTTAAAATAATCCTTTCAGGCACAATCCAGGGGGTTGATTGGTGTGATGAAAGTAGAAAAATAAAATAAATTATCAGAAAGAAGAGTATACTAAAAAAAACGGAATCACTTTAGTTTAGTATGCTGGGAAGACTTCTATGGAATGAAATACTAATATAAAATCAAATTGTTTTGAAATTGTTTTTCATACTAACTTTTCAGAAGGCATCCCGCAGTTTTATGAAATCAAGGAAGTCTTTGTATTAGCTTTGAGTTTTGGATCAGGCAATCCTTAGGTTTTCTTTATATATTTATTTAGAATGTATTTAGGTATGATGTTTCTTCTGTTCTTGAGTTAGTTGATATATGCACCAAAATATCTTAAATTAAAGAGGAGTTAAGGACATTCAAGTATGTATTACTTGATCCTGAAACTTTTATCCTGTATAGGCTTAATTAAGCATATATATTCTTGTTCATTATTTTAGAAAGATTGCTCCTACATGTTCATAAATGCTACTCACAAGGTTTGCAAACTTGTCCACAATGTTTCAGTTATGGTTTATATTAGTCAAACTCCCATGGAATGTACTGTGCACCAAGCATGCTAGAAATTATTTCTGAGAGGTTCATGGAGAAAGAACAGCAATTGTTATCATTCAGGTAGAAAACAAGAAAAAAATACCCAGAAATGCTGAATGTAAAGTGCTGCACATGCTTCCAGTATACATTTCTGTAATGTACATATGAGGGATGTAACTTCACCATTAAGTATTTTTGTTACTCTAAAATATGTAGAACAGGTCTTTAATTAGTAAGTTATAGATACCTTTCACAGAAACGCAGAAATCAGTATGGTTGGTAAATTGCAGAGGGAAAATGCATATATTCATTTCACATATTTTTCTAGCTCTGTTTAAAATGTCTTTACAATGAAAATTTTAGACCTGCTAGTAACGTGGCAGATGTGTCTCTAACCTTTCACAATTTTGTTTGCTTTAAATAAAGAATAGTTTGTGATTATAACTAATGGTTATTAATTCTCAGCAGCATCATGGAGAATACGAAATGTATGAATTATAACAACATAGATTTTAATACAGTGTAGATGTATTAAATAAGACATCTGAGGAGTCATTCTAAAATGCCATGTATGTGAGTATGTTGTAGGCTCATCTAGGTTTTGATATGGCAGATCTAATTCAGCAAGGAATTTGATCCAGCAAAGATTTATGCATATACAGTTCTGTGGCAGCATCAAGACCATATACTGTAATGTAAAAGACGTTACAGAAAAAAAAAAAACTTTCCAGAATTTGCATTAGTATGATATTATATGGTTATTTTAATTATAGGTATAGATGAAGGCATTTGTCTCCTGAAGGTTTCTGAATTCATTGATAAGCATCTTACTACTACTGAAACAATACTGAGTTTTTGACTCAGTGGTTATTAAGATAGCATTGCAATACAATACCAGCAGGCTTACAGTAATAGAGTTCAAAACAAGAGTGTGAATTGGGCTTGGGACTTTGTGCACTGCCAAATACTGAAGCAGGTACAAAGAAGGGGTGTAGCTGGAGTTATAATGGGAATTGTTAGGAAAAATCGTGCATTTTTTGAATCCACAGATGTTGAGCTTTATTAAAAGGGAACAGGAGGAAGAATCCTTTGGGATTCAGCTGGTTCTGAGCAGAATCCCGCTACAGAGCAGTAGGAGGGAAATAAGCCATGGTGTGGGGTTAAAGAGATAGGGACAGGTAATGAAATATTTTGTAATCTAGATTTAACAATGTCAGCTGTCGTGAATCTTGTGGTTTTTCAACTCTCCTCAATCAGTACTTGCCAGCACCTAATCATCTCCAGGTCACTTCCAGGTGATACTGGTTTCAGTCCCTGTTCACTGCACTGCAGCCTACCTGAAGTGTTCCCCCTCTCCCTCCCCGTGAAGGATTAAGCTGGGCGCCTGTGATATGGTCAATCTGACCCTTCACAAAAGATGTGGAATTCAATCTAGAATAGGGGCTCCCTGACACCTTTCTCCCAGCGCTACCGTTGCCCATAGCAGATGTGGTGCGCAGCTTCCAGCTCCAAGCTGGACCACGTGTGAGCTGTGTACTGCTGGTTCCCTCATTGTTGGTTGGAAACCTGTGCTCTGAGATAATCTGGTTTAGGAGGGCTGGTTTAGCTCGTTCCCATGTACTGGAATTTGCGTTGCTTTCTCCTGAAAAGGTTAGGGGGTATATAGGTTTTCGGCAGATGAAAGAGTATAATCTAGGATTGAAGACTGGCATGGGTAGCATTTCATATCTGTCCCAACAGGCTTCCCTGAGTCCTTAAAAATACCTTTATCTTTATCACATTTGTCTGTGAAGCATCATGTGCCAGTCTTGAGATGAGTTTATTTGGGCTCTTTCAGCTTTTAAGTTTGTCAAACGTTTAGAAACCCTTCCCCCCCCCCCCCCCCGAGTAATGCCTTTTTACCCTTTGTCTTGTTTCCTCCTTTTTCTTTTCTTTTCTTTTTTTTAAAATTATTTCGTGTCCCTGTCTCTTAAATGATGTGATATACAGAAACTTTGCTTCATTTGGTAGAATGTGGCTCACAGCTGAGGGCAGTCAACAAAGAACAGATCAAGTCAGCCATTTTTATTTTGTAGCTTACTCTGGATATTTAGCATAAAGAAAAGCAGTTACTTACTATTGTTGAACAGAGAATCAGAAAAAAATGGGTAGGGAGGAATGATGCTGTAATGCATACAAATGGCAAAAATGATTTTAAAAAGGAAAAAATGTGAAAAAGTCTTACTTCTGCACAGGCTGCAAGGCAATTTTTCTTTCACAAGATAATCAGTAAATTTCAATCCAAAGCAATTATGTGTTAAGCATTATGCAAAAATCCTGCAGATTTAACAAAAATGCTAATAAATGCTAAATATGAATAACCTGGAACATTCCTTCCCTTCCTCCCCCTCAAAAGCATGAAAATGTATTTTGGTTTTGCACAGCTGATTAAATTTGACTTAGTTTTAGATGGCTCTCTTCTCCTCTGTGTTTTGTAATGTTCTCTTCCAAATTTTAGAGATTTTGCTGCCTTTTTGCCATTTCCTGTGCAGAGAAAAAAACATATACTTTAATTTTCAGTAAGAGCTTCTTTGAGATTGTGACAGAATTTGGTGAGGGTAGTAGTGTCTTCTTATAGCCTGACTCATCCTAGGCCTGGATCACCTTTAGAAGTTCTTCTGTAGGTAACGTAACCAGTAGCAGCTAACAATTAAAGAGGAGGGGCTTAGTAGAAGAAGCTAACAACTCAATCAATTCAAAGGCATGTTAGGAGAGAGTTACTTCTGGGAGTTGTTTCTCACAAATAATTCCTTCAGTGGGGATGTACCAAGAATAATTCTGAGGTGAGAGGTCCACCCTGCAAATTAATGCATTGGGCCATATTAATAGGTACCACTTCGTGTTGAGGCTGAGCTGGACAACATGGGAGAGCTCATCTTAAAAGGGGCCACAGATTACGGGAATACTTGATTTGGTGAAACTACCAAGAGGTGGCTCTGGGTCTCTCAGCAACAAAATCTCCTGTCCCACCTGAATCTTGTCCATGACCATGGGATTTCTGCCCTTGTGGGGAAGAGGAGAGGGATAACCCCAATATCAGCTGCTCCTCCCAGGCTTTATGGAGAAGGATTGAACCTCAGGTTGCTGTAGTGCTAAACGCACTGCTATTTGCTTGATTGTACCAGTGAATGCCTCTGAAAATTTTGGGAAACTTGAATGGAAAATGAGGGTGGGTGGGTTGTTGGGGTTTTTTGTTTTATTTTGTTCTGTTTTTTACAAAAGCTGCTGAACTTTACAAAACTACTTTTTCAGCAAGGAATCTCCGCACTCCTTACTAATGCTCCTTCCCTTCACTGTCCTTTTCTTGTGCCTTCTCTCTAGAAATATTTAATTTTTACCTTCTATGTATTTTATCCTTGTATATATCGTTGTGTTTCAGTATTTCTAGCTCCAAGAGTGTTAGGGTCTTTTAACAAAAGTGCCAATCAAATGGAAATCCTAATGTTTCCCCTTAATTGCTGTTTATCATAGGCTGTAGCAGCTGTGGCCAACATTCATATTCAGATTCATTTTGCTTGCTTTTAAGATCATAGTTAAAGAGTAATTTCATTGTCTGTTCCTAATTTATATTAACTTCCCTTGTTTCAATCATTTGTTTTGGTAAGTAACTGTTAGAAGCATGTCTTCTCTCCCCTTTCCTCCAAATGCCATGGTATAGTGGAGTAATTAGTTGAAGTTTGAGGTGATCTGTTCCCTAACCCATCCTGTAAGTATCAATGCTAACAACAGTGTCTTGTGTTTTTTTTCTTTTTCTTTTTTCTTTTTTTTTATCAATGTGCTTCTTCCTGTGTGAATAATTATGTGTCTAGAAACAGCCATGGAGTGATTTTGCTGTACTGAATGGGGGAAAGATTAATAGTGACATTTGGAAGGCAAGTATATTGTCAGATTTTAGAACCTTTAATACTATTACCCTTGTTTTTTGCATGGCAGTGGCTGGTTTTTTCCCCTTTTATTTTTCCATGAATGTCATTCATAACCTAGGCCAAAGTAATGGGGGTACTGCTAGGGATGTCTAGCTCACAAACATGCTGCCTTTTCTGATCTTTCCACTTGGAATGGATTCAGTCTAAACTAGCAGGGCAACTGCCATGATGTAACCAGTAAGATGCCTGCACTGAATGAAACGCAGCTTGAGAATATATGCATGCCTCTTTTCAACTTCAGCCAGAAATACTATCGCTTCTTTGCAGGGAGGATTTAATTTCCCTTTGAAATAAGAAATAACATGGTGGTGTACTTAATACTATATTAATAGCACTTAATACTATACTAATAGCACTGCCTTTATCTCTAGGATCTGCATGCAGCTACTGTGAACCCAGACCCAAGTCTGAAAGAGTTTGAAGGAGCAACGTTACGCTATGCCTCTTTGAAGCTCAGGTACAATGACTTCAGAAGTCTCCGTGGAATGACCAGCTCCATTTTGTGCTGTGCTCTAATTTTTATATGATTTTAAGATTGATTTTGTCTTTTTTTTCTCTTCTTCTGTAACAGAAATGGTCCACAATCTGATGATGATGATTCTTGTAGCATCAACAGTGATCCAGAAGCCAAGGTCTGTAAGAGGATCCACAATGGGATAACAATTAAAAATTTGCAATTGTAAACATAACTTGTAAGGTGCAGAATGTCTCCTAAGTGTTGGAATTAACCGTACTCCTCTCTTGGCACAATGTAGATTGACCATGCAAGACTAATTCCATCAAAGGAATTTGCAGATTTAAAGCTTCATTCAATTTGGGCAGGAAAGTGTGACTTATTTTAGAATCACATAAGCCAAGAAATTGAATGTTACAGCTCAAGATTCTACTGTCCAACTGTAATACCTGACCCCTTGCACAACTAAGTGAGTTTTCTGTCCGAAGTGAGAGAGGGCTTTGTTGTTTGTCATGGCTGGATAGCTTCCTGGGGCATTCAGTGACAGAATTTGCTCTTTATTCTTGCGTTTGTCCCTTTTTTAATCATAGAATTGCTTAGGTTGGAAAAGACCTTTAAGATCATCAAGTCTAACCGTTAGGTACTCTTCCTTCTTTATGTGGCTGCTTGAACTCACAGCTAGTAACAAGGAAGTTACTTTTCAGAAGAAGGAACTTTGTATTTTTGAACAGAGAATGCAACCTAATTTGAGGATAAAATTCCTAGAGAAAAATGAGACCATTATGTGAACAAAGCACCATAATTAAATCAGAGCCTTTACTGTTGTAGTCTAAGGTTTTTGAGGAGAAAGAAGCAGCAGAAGATTTTGAATGCTTTTATACATATCTCCAGATTTGTCTTGTTTACAGTTTTGCCTTGTGCTTGTATCCATTTTTAAGGATGTATGTGAATCTCTGTAATTGGAACTCCAAGTAATTTAAATAAATATTTTGTCTGTGCCATACACCCGCAGTGACTGGCAGGTTCAGAAGCTACTTATATGCAGGAAGACCATATATAACAGTTAATAATTATGATAGCAATAATGATATGTTTTAGGAGAGAAAACAGACTGATCAGGGTACTTGAACTTCTTTGTCATCTTGATTATTTGGCTTGTGATGTTTAAATCAGATGTGAATAAACGTGTTTTGCTTGGCAGGCTGGCTATTAAAAAGCAAGGGTTTCAGCTGTGCTTGTTACAATGACAGGCACTAAATTCAGAGCACAGTAAATGGAGTTGGAGGAGTGATGAGCATTAGGTACCAGTCTGCAGAACCAGAAAGCTGTTCCTTTCATGATAAGCTTTATAATATAGAAAGCATTATAGGAAGGCAGTATTTTGATATGTCTGACTCTACTCGGTGCGAATCACCTGGTAAAAAATTAGGAGCCCTTCCTGCATGGAGAACGGTGGCAGTATTTGTGTGGATGAATAACTCATGTTGTCATCTCCCTTCCCTCTCTGACTTGCTGTTTAAACTTCAAAATTTATGGAACTGATACTGATCTGGTTTCTGTGAAATGGGTCAATGCCAAAAACTTGTCCTCTTTTGTCTGTCACAGCTGGTTTTGTTTCTCCTGTTAGGGCAAAGCTAAGCTGATGATGCTTAAACGGGTGATCAAAACAGCGCTGAAGCATTCACACAAGTGACTGAGAGGAGCCAGACAAGAAATCAAGGAGAAACTATGCGTGTCTGGGTTGGGTTTTTGGGTTTTGGTGTTTTGTTTCTTTTTTTTTTTTAAGGACTTGAGTCAAAGCACCTTCCCTGCTGTCTGTCGCTGCCTGATGGGGATGTTGTGCAGGGGCAGTAGTGACCGTGTGTGTGTGTGTGGTCCTGCAGGTGAAGCTCAGCAGCGCTGATGTTGCTTTGCAGCAGGAGAGGCTGTGGGCAGAGCTGTTCGCTGCCTCTACCCCTGCCCCAAGGACAGGACCAGCAGCTGCTGCATGGCCGTACCTCACAGGGATGGGAAGTGGTCTGGAAACAGCAGGGAAAATCTTCACCTGTGGAAAATGCTCTGGAATTTTTAATTCTCACGTGGATGGGAAGGGGGGGTGGTAGGTGGATTCCTTGCTAGTCCATTTTGCCCTAAATATTGTGAGACTGAAAGAAATCTGATAGAATTTGAAACTGATGACCTGAGAATTGGAAAATCAGATTTATTTTTTTTAGCCCCTTAGGCTGTCCTCTGCCACATAACATGCCTTAACTATATTTGATTGAAGCTTGCTTTTGTGTAGCAGCACGCACAGATACTTCTTCATTTCAGCATGAGAGAAGGAACTTTTTTTATCTCATTAAACTCTCTGTGGAAGAATTTGTTAAAATGGACCTTGTTAGGGATATTTTGGAGATCTTAAACCTATTTAAACCTATTCATGACAGTGGCCAGTACATTTAAAAAAAAAAATATATTAAATTTCCTCAATGGCACTGAGTAATGCTGCCTTTCAGCAAAGGGAACCATGCCATCTTGTGGAAAGCTGAAGTAGTTGTCCTCCCTCAGATTGTGAACTTCTGCAAAGATTGTAGCACTGCAAAAATGTCAGTTTAGGGAAAAGTGTGTCATATAATTCACGTAATCCTTGTAAGAAGAGTGATTTATGCAGCAACACAGTTAAGCATTTAGAACTGTCAATAAACAACAAATGTTTCTCTATACATCACATGCTTAAGAAGCAGTTCAGAGCTTCATATCCTTGGTATTTTGATGCAGGTTGTCCACACAAGACCATAAAAGAGAAGGGGAAGGAGGAGAAGGGGGAGAATAATTACATCCAACTTCTTGATTTCAGTAATTTATTTTGATAGGGATTTCTTGAAGAGATGGCTCATCGCGCTTGACAAAGATCCTAATTCTGCATGTGAAACGTGCACAATTGGAAATGAGTTTTGAATTGGTACTTCCCAGGAGACAGATCATAACCTTCCTGGTTAATTTATAGAGCAATGTGTGCCTTCCTAATTGAGTTTCAAGGGAGGTAAAAAGATGCTTTTACCAGTCCTGGACTGTAAATTCCTCTGGACTGTCTCTTTTTACATTGTTGTAAAATACAATGGCCATGTGTAAAAGTATAGAAAGATGCTAAATTTTTTCCTTGTCGTCGTGCAAAGAAACTGAACCTCCTGGGAAACCAATCTCTGACCCAGGGAACGGGATGAAAAACTTAAAGCTTGTGTGACTCAATTTCTCCACAGTCTTTTCAGAATCAGCCTGTTTGCCCTGACATTTGGGCTTGCCTTTATTATCTCCTTTTAAATGTGATTTTCTGCTGAGACTTAATGTAGTCTTTCTGTGTTAAGCACGGATTTTCGAATTCCCTATCCACATTTGCCTGTTCAGCAGAGCTTCACTTTCCAGCCTTGCCATTTTAGAGTAGTTTTGGCTCTCTATCGATACCTAAGAATGGGAAGAATATATTTATACCTGTGGAAGTACTAGGCAGTTGCTCCAAAAGTCTGTTTTCTACTTTAGAAACCAGCAAATGCTCAGGATCTCAAAGGACAAGAAGGAGAGTATTTCCAAGAGGGGTAGAGGTAGGAGGTGCTGATACCAGGTGTTCAAATTTAATTATTTACCTGTAGGTGAATGAATACATAGTTGGAGACATGGGAAGTGAGTTGGTGATGAACTCCTGTGGATTACCTGGGCTTTAGGGATTAACCAGTTGGGCTTTTTGTTGTGATGTGAGGGATGTTTCTGACAAGCTGACTTGTCAGACCACTTGTGACTGTCATGAAAGTGGCCCATAAATAGCACTATCAAAATAATTTTACAAAATACTGTGTACCCCCCAAAGATTTAATATCCATCTCTGCTGCTTTTCTTGCTATGGAGGCAGGTATGTGTGTTTTGAAGACATCCTACATTTGCTTGTTTCTGGTCTTCTCCAGAAGCCGATATCCTGGCTAGACACAGGACCATTTGTAAATAGTCAGCATGTTTCCTTGGTGATGGAGAGAAGTCTGGTTTCTGATGCAAGTGAAGACTTACCCAGAGAGGAGGAGTTTTTGCCATGTCTGGTAATTCCAAGAAAGGATTGTCTTTTCATACTGAAGTCCATAATTCTCTCTCACAGAGTAACATCTAAAATTGTTGGTGCAAACAGAGAATATTCAACATTTTTCAGCAGTTTCACAGTCCACCTCGTGCTGCATATAATCTTCTCATGAGCACATGTAGCGCTACAAAAAGCCTTAGTTCAATCTGTTTCAATTAATAGACTCAATTCAGTTAATTAAATCTGAGGAGCTTATTCCATCTTAAGTCTCCTTACAAAAAAAAAGATTAAAAGAAAAATTGGGCGTCTTCAACAGTTTTTCTTCCAAAATGGAACTTCTGCTTGTTTTTGCAATAGGAATTTGTTTCTTTCAAAAACAATTCCTGATTTTAATTCCCTAGGAAATAGGACCTGTTATAGGGTAGAGGACTAGAAGAAATCTTGAACTCACTCCTTTACCTTTATAGGGAAGCACAATATATAATCCCATGTATCAATTTCAAGTTTCTTCTTAAATGTTTTGGGTTGTTTTTTTTTTTCACCTTGACTAGTCTTACTGACGAACTGATTCAAGTATTACCTTCCTTTGATGGTCAAAAACCTTTTAACCTAAACTTTTTGAGGCCATTTGTTATTGTCTTATTCTGTGTTTAGCCATCTTCTAGTGCATTTATACCAGGCAATGATGTCTCTTCTTCAACTTAGTTTTATTAAAGTAAACAAGCCAAGTGCTTTTAATTATTCATAGTGACACTAGGAGGGTTGCCATCTTCTTATGGGTCCCTGTTTCCCTGACTGTTGTAACAGCTCTATGTTTTCTGTCTTTAATTTTTAACCATGGGCAATCAGATTTGTTACTTTGGGTGGAGTTTTTCCAGGGTCTTGTAGGGTAGCTTTAAAATGTCCATATTCTCTATAGGGAAGTTCTTGACACATAATTTCATTTCCTTTTTCAACTCCTGAGTAGGTAATCATTTTAATTCCAAGTTAAGCCATAATTATAACCAGTGTTTGTAAACATGAGCAGCAGAAAAGTTCTGGTCTTCATCCCAACAATTTGAGTAGCACCTTGGTCAGGAGAGGGGAGTTGGTTGTTTTGGTTTTGCAAAGAATCTTACTGCCAATAGCGGAAAATTTCTTGATAACAGCAGAATTTTGTATTTTGAGGATTAGCCTAAACAGTGTGTATATTGTTCTTTTAACACTAAGCTACTTACAATAGAAAACTAAGTGTGTCTCTGGAGGTACTGATTTTTGCCTTGATGAGGTGGTGTGGAAATGATTTCACAAAATGCAGGAAAGCAGATTATGCTCAGTGGTCATGGATCTTCCTGAAATGATGTTCTTAAGTATTTTAAATGAAAAGAACAATAGTGTAAGATTTAAGTAGTTTTTTTTAAATTGTTGCCTTTTCATATGGCTTATTGTAGGCTTTCAGAGGGAAGAATGACAATCTTGGAATAAAATCTTTAAAAAATCAACCAAACAAAACCCCAACCTAAACCAAAAATAAACATTGTAGTGGAGTTTGGGGTTAGGGATTTTTTCTTGTTTCTTTCAAAACCAGGTGCCCTTAGTTTCTTCCTCCTCTCACCATCTGGGTAGTCATTTTAGTAGCCTTCAAAACTGAGTCAAAACACTGATCTTCTGTTCAAGACATCCTGTGAATAATCAAAAAGAGGTCAGTCTTGACTATTAGTATAGTATAGCAAAAATTTATCCATCTTTCCATCCTTGCAGCTTCTGGTTAGCATGGTGTCTGATGGGGATGGCAGTTTCTATACTGGTTTTTTGTTTCTGAATTTGGCTGTGTATCATTAGCAGCATTCAGGCACACTCTCAGCTATGGAGATGCTACAGGTAGATTATGCAGGTGCTCAAAAACATTCTGCTTTGAAAACAGTTTTAGAAATAGCAGACTAAAGCACTAAAATACATCTCCTCAAAAATTTTTCTTAAATAGCGTGGTTTTGATTTTATGAGTGTGTTTGCTTTTGGAGAGTGTGTTTGCTCATTCATTGTCTCTCTGTGATTGATACTTATTACTATTGACATCTATTGTGTCATTAAGTGATGTTACAAGTGATAATGTCATGATGTGAGGGACATCATAATACAGATTTCCATCTAGAGGATATATGCTTCCACCTTGTCCCTAAATGGAGTCTTGTTTAATCAAATAGGAAGATTAGTCAAGGGCAGAGGAAGATGTAGTGTTTTCCCAAATTTAAGTGATTTACTTTTTTTATGATACACAGTTACAGTATGTTTAATTGTTATAGAATCATAGAAAGGTTTGGTTGGAAGGGACCTTAAAGATCACTTAGTTCCAGCCCCCCTGCCATGGGCAGGGACACCTTCCACCAGATCAGGGTGCTCAAAGCCCCATCCAACCTGGCCTTGAACACTTCCAGGGATGGGGCATCCACAGCTTTTCTGGGCAACCTGTTCCTGTGCCTCACCACCCTCATCGTGAAGAGTTTCTTCCTTATATATAATCTAAATGTTCCCTCTTCCAGTTTAAAACCGTTGCCCCTTGTCTTATCACTCCATGCCCTTGTAAAAAGTCCCTCCCCAGCTTTCTTGTAGGCCCCTTTAGGTACTGGAAGGCTGCTCTAAGGTCTCCCTGGAGCCTTCTCTTCTCCAGACTGAACAACCCCAACTCTCTCAGCCTGTCTTCACAGGAGAGGTGCTCCATCCCTTTGATCATCTTCGTGGCCTCCTCTGGACTCGCTCCAACAGGTCCATGTCCTTCTTGCGTTGGGGACCCCAGAGCTGAAGGCAGTACTGCAGGGGGAGTCTCACCGAAGCGGTGTATAATATAAATATCTGGGATAATGTAGTTTAATTTCTTGAGCCTTTCAAGATTTATAATTAGATCCTGCAAAATGTTACATGTCTTTCACTCCTAGAAATCCCACTTATCTCTGGGATCTAATTAGATGTGAACCTATTGTGCAGGATCAGGACACAGGTGACGCAGCAGCAGGAGAGATGTAGAGAGAGTGATTTTACTTGTAGCCTTCCTTAAAAAATATATTACAAAGCTATTCCTCATGTAAAAGGGAATGGAAACTGTTTTAAAATTTACCATTAATTTCCAGGTTTGTAATGCAATAATTATATCTTGAATTTGGGGGCATTAGCACTATTTGCTTTATTAAGATATACTGTATGAAAGCTTTGTGTTGGGCTGATGGATTTCTACATGATTGGGAAAAGAGAAGGTAAAAGATAAGAATGCTTTTTTTTCAAATCAGAGTATCTTCTTGGCCTGTAAAGTTCTAGTATTGACAGTGACTGTGTCTGCCACATGTCTATTGACCAGGAGTCGTTGCTGGAGTAGCAAGAACATAGATAGCAATTACATTACAGGAGGATAGATGATGCAGATGGGAGCGGTGTGAGTCATGCTTTTCCCTTGAAGCAGTTACTACCATGAGTGGCCAGGTTACATGGGCAGTTTTAGGTGCATGCCAGCGACCGCTCTCTCCATGGGGAGGTGGCTACCCCTGCTGCAGGCTGGGTGAGGCGGTGCTGGAGTCAGCATGCTCTGCCTCTGAAATCACAACCGTGAGGCACCAAATGTGCCGCCATGGCCTCCGAGTAACGGGAAACCATTTCCAAAATGAAACAGTGCTGTTAAAATTGTAGCTACTCTACCAGGAAGTGCTGGCCATGTTTGAAAAAACATAAATATACCTGGGTGGTTTTGGTTTGGTGGTTCTTTTTTTTAGATTAATGGTGCTGTTTCTTCCAGTGGTGGCTGTTTAAGAAGAGTTTTCTATTGCTTCACTTGGTCAAAGTACCAGTGTCATCTTCAGTACCGGTTCTCATGGAGATGCATGGTACAGTTTTTCTTGGCTGGGGTCTATGTACAGCATCTTGCTCTATACAACCATTTAACAAACCATGGTTGTTGAGCAGAACACAAGAAAAACCTAGCTGCTGCTCTAAGAGATGTTGGCTTTTTTTCTTGGAAGAATCTGCACTTCCTAATGTTTTAATGTTTCTTACTTTTCAGTTACAATTTATTCACTATTTTGTGATGCAGCAGTGAACTCTTTCTAGGCCAGCAGTACTTTGTGTATGATTGATGAAGGAGCCCTCAGGAGTGGACCGAAACTGGGGGAAGAAGCAGTCTTCATCATACTTGTGTCCCACAGGCAAAAAGCTCCTGTTGCCATTCTGCAGACTGCTGGATTTGGTGCACAGGCAACTCCCAATTTAGCTCAGTCTCTGCTGATATTGCTGGCAGAGCTCCCCATCAGTTTGCCAGCATCTTTGCTGAGACACTGCAGAGGTAATCACAGCTTGTAACCCTTCATATTCCCAACTGGAGACTGACCATTTCACCTGTAAAACAATATATAGCCTCTGTCAACTCCAGCTTTAGAATGGCCTGTTGATTGTGACCTGCCTCTTGAATGTCTGTTCATCATCTTGCCGCTACATTATGAGCTGAACATTAGCTTGCCAGTTTAGGGTGGCTCAGGGAAAGAACCTGTTCTAGTCTGGTGTCACAAAGTTTACCATTTCATTGTGTAGATTTTTAATGAAAAAAGCACAGTATTTATGTGTGTGTGTGTATATATATAAAAATATATATAAAACCTTTTGCTGTGAATGTCTGATTTTTTTTTCCACCTCTTCATTGATTTCATTAGATGTACTCCAGAGATGACTGTCAAACTCTTAAAGCGATATATTTCTATCATGGAGAACGGTGCTGCTCGTAGCATTTCTTTCATAGATACTGGCTGGAAGCC
>NW_009625793.1:0-27227 GCF_000690535.1 Cariama cristata | reverse complement strand
TGAACACTGTCTGTTGGTGATGTTTTCACTCCTGATCTTGATGGTGTCTCATCCAGAGCATTGTAATTAAAGGTTCTCATGTTCTGCTGATTTTTAACTTCCTGCTCTGATGAGTCGATGCTAAAAGTCAAATCTGCAGGAGGACAGAGTGTGTCGAATTCACGATCCGGCTTTCTGTTCAGAGGATGAGCTTTCTTCAGGACGGCTGGTATAGATAGCATTTCTCTTCCTTCTGATCCAGCCCAAGTAGCCTACTCTATTTACAGTGCAAGTGGGAAATAGTCTGAGACAAAGAACAGCAGGCCCTGAATTCCTGTAATCAATTGAAGAAATTCAGAATTAAAAGCTGAAAAGGGGAAGGAGGGGGAAACACGTAATGAGAAATCCAGAGTAACCCTTTTGATGAAAGGTTATGGCTGAGTGCAAAGAAGCAGTGAGTCCTAGAGAACAGCGGGCTTTACTCCAGGCGGTTTGCTACGGCTCTGCTTTGTAGGGCAGAAAGGGTGTTTTGCCTGTCCTAGGAAGATTCAGACATAATTATTCTCTTCACTTTGCTCTCTTGCACTGCTGCCTCTAAAAAAGCTCCTATCATGTTCAAATGATGGACTGACAAAGCCCAGAATTGGGGTGTGCAGAAGATTAGGGGACACTGGCGGCAACAACATAGGTTGAAACTCAGCAGCCTCAGTATGGAACTGTGGATGACCATCATGTTTCCTAAGTGCAAATGGGCTGCTCTGGAAATCAGCATGTCCCAGGCCCAGCAAAGGATGAAAGATTAAAGAAACCCTTATTAATTCTTAACACATTTAAAGAAATTAAATGCAATCTGGATTGTTTCCACTTGTTTATTTCTGTTGCAGTAATTCCCATTAAAAATCTTGCTAATTGTTTCAGGAAACAAATAAAATAGTTTAAACCATAAAAAAAATCCACAAACCCTAAACAAAAACTTTACTCGTGTAAAGAGTATTTTACATTCTCCCTTCAGTTGTGGGTACAGTGTTGGGTTTTTTTTTTAACAGAATAAAAACTTTGACTGGCATTTAAAGATGATATTAACTAGTCTTTTTTGGGGAAAAGTTAAAACAACTCTGCTGGTCTTGGGCTGCTGTTTTTTGTGGTGTTGTGGTAGTCTGATTTAGCTTCCTTTCAAGGTCAAGTCAAATACATGCATGAGAGAAATAGAAAAGAGAAAGAAAAGAAATACGAAAAGTAGGAAAAAAAAAAAGATGATAAATAAAAGACTTTGTTTTCCCAATGCTTACAGTATCTCTGCTTGAAAGACATGGCCTGGCAGATACACTCATCATCAGCATTAATAACCTGGAAATCCTTATTAGCATTGGCTGTTCTAAATCACTGCTTGCAGTTGTACTTCTGGCCAAGTAGGGTTAAGAAAGGTGAGCTGGCTGGCTGATGTGCCTTTTAGACATGGGAAGTGTCAGAAAGGAATTATTCTGAGGAGTAATCAAGCTGAGAGGAAATAAAACAAGGCAAGACTAGGCAAAGTTTGCCTTCTGGGAAGAGAAAGGGTGGCGGAGGGGGGAGGTGGAAAGTCCTCCACTTCCTTTAGTGTTGTAGCCTGGCTAAATTCTGCCCTTGGGATCCAGAGAAACCATGGTCATGTTGACCCCAGGGCTCCTAGACAGCATTCATCATCTGAGTGAACTCATCCTTCTAGTCCATGTCTGCTTTCCAGCTGTCACTAACTGCCCCCAAATGAACAAGGCTGAAGAACAGGTGGCAGCCTCATTCTGATTTATTTCGTATGCACTAAAGAGCTTGAAAATACTGTTGGCTTCTGTAAGCCCTGACTTCTCACCTATCATAGTTCTTCTTGTAAACAGACTTGCTGGTAGCACTTCTTTGCTTTCAACTTCCGCTGACTCTCGCACGCTATTTTATGTTAAAAACTCAAGGTTTCTTTGGACAACTTAAAGTGCAGCCTCTGCATAACCATAGATTCAGGCAATGTTTGCAGAATGTCAGTAACTATGGGGTGTGGGAAGGAGAGGAGGTGTCCTTTGCTAAGATCTACTTACTTAAATTGATGCAACCAGAGCCATGCTCAGAGCTGTAGCTGAGATACATTAGACCCGTTGTATTTTCACAGATATTTTCACCTCTAGATTGCTGAAGCAGAAATAGCAGTGCCATATTCACTTGCTTGATTGATATTTCTTTTTACTATCTGGACTGGCTTTAATACTACCTGCACTTCCACTGCCTTCAGTGGAGTAAATCCTTGGTCCCAGTGGGACATCCAAGATGACAACCTTAAGTTCACAGTTGTGTTGAAAGAGGAGGAGTTCTGTTCCTCGCATGCCAGAGGCTTCCCATGACAAGGCCTCTTAGTGAGGCTGAAGTGAAAGGTGGTGGTGACGGAGCAGGTCTGAGGTCAAAGGAACTGGGGCACACCGGCTGTGTGTAGCTCTGCCTGACCAATTTTGCTCTTGTGAGAAAAAAGCATGTTTTATTCGTGCTGTGTGGAAACTGCAGTCAACCAGACACTGGCAACTGTAGCATAGCAACAGGGTGCTGGACCTTTTTTTCTAATGGAGATGGAGAAAATAGGGAGTGGGTGGAATTTGTACAGGAATGTGCATTGTCCCGGATTTGGGTAGGTAACCTCAGCTGACATCGTGTTCTCGCTGAAGTCTGTCTTCAGACGCCTCTGAAGCTCTGGATGTGTCTGTCGCTCTGGTTTAATTTGCCTTCAAACCACTCTGGTTCTGGGTCTTTCACATGAGGCACATTGGGGGAGGCGATTTAGAACACTTGTGTTGACACCTGCAGCTGGTATTTCCTTCAATTTAATATAAAATATGTTGTGAACTCCACAACTCAAAAGAGAAAAAATACTAAAATGCTGAGAAGGGTCAGCAATACCAGATCAGACACCCCAAAAGTCAAGCTTCTTTGCTGAAAGCAAACCAGAGCACAAAGGCAAATCCAAATTACTTTTCGACCGGCTAGCTGAGGTACTGCAAGTTGTGAAGTTAGGGCCCTGGTGGTCTCAGCAGGCTTGGGTAGACTGCCCTGAAACCTATTTCCCCATATGCTTGCTCTTTCTATACAACATGGATACCACATGAAGCAGCACAGACGTGCCCCCACTCTGGGGAGGGGAAGCTGTTTGGACTAGGAAGAAACACAGAAGGGTTGGTTTTGTGATGGAAACACAGAAATGTCAGAAAATGGATCTAAGCAGTCAGATTTTCTGGGTGGATTCAGGAACATCAGACTCCTTGTACAACTGCTCTTTGTTAGTGTTTGGGTCCCTCTTTCGAGTACTACTTTCTGTAGGCAGCTGCCTTGAAGACAAGTGTTTAAAGAGGACAGTGTGTGATCCTGCCTGCCCCTGTAGCAGTTTTAGTTCTCATACTGAAACCCTGGAGTGAATCAGTAGTCCTGCATAGGAAAAGGAGTGGCAGAGGAAGATCATCACATACGATCCCAGGCTCCTGGCTCCTTCTGCTTCTTAAGACTCTATTGGATAATGGTGGCTGGAAAAGGACTAAACACCTCTGTCTTGTGAGTCTTTAGGATAGCTTGACTGTTTTTCCAAGGAGTTGAAAGACAGTTTTGCAGGATGTGTTAACGATGGTTGTCATGGGGATTCAGCTGAAAAGAAATATAAATATAAAATCAAAGGGTTGCAGGCTGTGATCTACTGTCACTATTTATCTTTGGGGTTTTTTTCCCCATTTACTGCATTTAAATTGGTCCTCACTCCAACAGCTTTGCCAGGAGCTGTATAATTGCAGTCTTTTAAAACAGAAATCTTTCACCTTTGAGTTATAGTAGCTGCTTACAAGGATGATAAAAAGTCATTGATGTCGGCTGATTGTGCCAAGGGTTTTGGGGACCTCTGGTCCAATATCTTACACAAATTATTCATGGTTCTATAGGTTGCCTCACTGGTGTACTTGGCAGACAGAAAAAAGATTAAAAAGGCTTGATGACTTAACTGCTCCTCCAACATCCACAGGATCTTCTGGGGGCAGTGCTGAAACACTGTGATGAAGCCATGAGGAGTACACTGAATTGCAGATTGGAGCTGTTCCACAACAACTAGATATTTTCACTTCACAACACTATTTTAAAAAAACTTTCTGCACCATTACATTCACTTTAAATATTGAAAAAGGTCTATTAAATGATATATATATATATACTAAATACTACACTATAAATACTAAATGATATATATACTAAATCTCCTAAAGCCACAACATTTAGACGATGTATCGAGGCAAGCTAAAAAGGACATTAGCCTCTTTCATTGGATTCATGCATTACGATTCATAAATATGTTTGAAATTCTTTTTTGAGTGAAAAGCTTTTTCTGCAAAAAACTGGTTACTTTCTTTTTGCCCCAAGGATTTGCAGAGACTGTTGTTATTATTGAAATTATTTTCCTACAATTGGGCATAGCGCAGATGTATTTGTTAAGCTAACCTGCATAAAAACCACAAGAGATAACAGCTTATTCTTTTAAACATCCTGATTAAATAGGAAACAGGTCAAGGTATTTTTAATCTGAGTTTTTCAGGGCTCTGTTACAGCATTGCAATAAAATCTGAAGGAAGTTTGAGTGAAATGTGCAAGTTAAATAATAGCATGCTTAAAGTTACTTTAAATATAACATTTTGGAGAAAAGAAAACATTTAGGGCTTCTATACACTTTTAATGTTTTAAAATGTCATTTTAATTCCAAGAATGACCAAAAAGATCACTTTCACATATTCTGTTCCTTGTGTTTATTTGGAATTCTATTGCTTGACTGTAATTCGCTCATAAGGTTTTACTGTTATGATTTGTTTTCCTTTTCTTTTCTTCCTTCTTTTTTTCCCATATTTATGGGACTACATACCCATCAAACCTCTGTTTTTTAAGTGGCACATTTGAGATGTATACCAATAGTGCATTAAAAAATTAATTCACACCGTTGTCCTCCTTCCTTTCACTCATACATAAAATGAAACGTTAAACTTTTCTTCTAAATGAACAAATATGAAATCACAGACAGAATTAATATAAAATCTGAATGTATTGAGAGAAAATGCATATGCGAGAACATAATCTTTTACCAACTGGAACATGCCAAATACTGCATAAGAAGTCTGGAAATTTCTCTTTTGTAAAACTAGTAAATGTAAATTAGTGAAATCAAAGCCTACAGTCCTATTTTCATTACCAATTTAGAGAATAGTCCTCTAATTTAGATGCTTATTGGACATGTCAGTGGTTCAAGTCCAAGTTCCATCTCCGCATGGGTGATGTGTCCCCACACTTACAGGGTCCTGATAATTCACTAGTCCAATACAATACCCAAATGCTCAAATATTTGTATACATTGATGGTAGAGACAGTCACTCATCTAATGGCATTGCATGGACTTAATCTCCTCGGAAGTGGAGTGTGCAGCACCCTAAGCAATTTACAGGATGTAGTCTAGACCAATGGCTACTACACCAATAGATAAAACTGGCTGAGTTCTGGTTGCATTCGTAACAGGTAAGGGCAACCCACCCCAGTCACCCACCTGATGGCTTACCTACCTCAGGCCATGGATTTATTGGTGTTTGGGTGAGAAGATACCTGGGTATATTCCTTCACACAGGGTTTTCTGGATCTCTCTCTTTTTTTTTTTTTTTTTTTTTAACTGGGTTTATTGATTCGTACTGCAGAGAAACAACTGGCATTGTATATATTTCTCATCCAGCAATGTGTGTAATAATGGCTTTGATACCTCATGAACTGCTTTTTTGAGGTTGGTCTCTGGTGTTCTTACGAATCAAACAGGAATTTCAGTGTTCTCACTGCACCTGGTCTACTAAGTGACCACTCTTTTTGATACAGAAATGCAGGATAATATGTTCTCTATCTTTAGTACAATGCAGCCCACAAACAGAGCTCCTCCTTTACTCACCCGTATTTATTCGTTCATCCCTGTGTATTTGGTGTACTATAGCTGGGATGGAAATACTAGCTTAAGGTCTAAAATTGATTGAAATATACATTTTTTAAAAAGAGACTTTTAAAAAAATCTTATCACTTTTTTTCTTTAGTTAATTGTTATTTTATCTCAATGACTTTAAGTCTTAGTAAATTCCAAACTGTGGAATGGAAACAAAAGCTCACCAAGCCAGGCTCTAAACAAGTTTGACAGATACAAATATAAATAGAGAAAGTTAAAAACCCACAATAACAAATAAGCACTTTTCAGTACAAATGAAGCCACATTGCAAAATCAAACTTTTTTCAGCCCAGGTGCTGATAAACATCATTGTTTCTTCTGTACTGAAAGAAAACAACAAAAAAACCTCTTCCACTGCCATTGGGTTTTGGTTTTTTTTTTTTTTTTTTTTTTTTTTTTTTTTTTTGTGTGGTGGTTTTTTTTGTTTTGTTTTTTTTTTTTTTGTCCTGGAGCAGGTAAAACCATTTACTGGTGAAGATGCAAAATATAAACATCTCATATGAATATTTAATACATGTAAAGTGCAGGAATGATGGTTGTGCCATGATTTATTGTATACCAAAGAACAGATAAGCAGAGGTGCAGGGAAGCTACCCACTGAAATATCCATTCTGTATCCATATTTCAGTTCTGAGAGATCCATACTTCCAAGCATTAAAGCTCAAAGACTTGTCTTGATTAACATCTTTTTGTAGTCTCTTCATATTCATGCATAATGTGACTTGAGATGCTGTCAGTCATCTTCATTTATCCACTGTCTTTGTGTATATTTTACCTGCTTTAACTCAGTGTATGTTTTCAGAATTTTAATGTGCCCAGGAATAAGGGCTGGGAGCAGCAGAAAAGTGATTCAGGAGTGAACACTTTCTGTATTTTGGAAAGTGCTGTTTTTCCTGACATTACGTGCTACAGACTTTTGTCTGCATTATTGCTCCTCTTAGGAGGGAGTCCTACTCTTATTGTGGCTGATCAGGTGAACGCAGATAGATGTAGTAGAGGAAGATGTTTCAGCTGCAGGCAGCAAGAATAGGGATTTGAGGCTAACTGGTAACTTCAGTTTTGCTGGAGTCACTCTCTGACACAGAGTCCAGCTGACCTGGAACAGAGATGCCCAATGCTCAGTAAACCCTCTCCCATCCAGAAAGGGGTGACTGCATATAAACAGTGTACTGTAAATGTCTGCCTGGGTTTTGCTACCTCCTGTACCATGCCTGCAAATTTCTGGGGGGAGTGATAGCTGGGAGGCCAAAGCCACCGAGGGCTGGTTTGCAGTGTAACAGAGCTCAGCTGTGTTGGACCATCCCCTTGCACCATTTCACCTCCTGGCATGGGAGCCACCCGTAATGCCTCTGCCTTGCTCACGTACAGGCGTATATAGGTGACCCTACAAAAGGGTCTATGTTACAATTACGCAGGGGAGACCCTTCTCCATCTCTGCCTAGAATCATTTTGGATCACTTTTGAATTCCCGTTGCTGTAGACATGTATTTTTCAAATATACATAGATCATTATGTGTGGTGCTTTTATGCATCTGTGTAACATGCGTGCATGCTGTATAATGGAACGAACGCTCCTTTGAGGTTGTATGTAACATCCAGACCTGAACAAATGATATAACACATATTTGTCCTTTCTCATGTCATTCATCTCTTCTGAGAGGCTTCTATTTTTAGAGCTGAGGTTCAGTAGTTTAATTTTCTGTGATCCATGCACAAAGCGTGGCTGGTCTCTTTGTTGAAAGTTGTGTGATCACTGATGGCTGAAAAGGATTTGGGTTCTTTCACCTTCCTGCTTTTTTTAGTTCTGGTTTAATCCTAACCTAAATTTTGCTCTTGACAATTTCAGATTCTGGAGTAGACTTATGACTTACTCATGAATCTTAGATAAGGATGCTCTGCGCTTTGATATAATTGTACGCTCACTCTCTGCAACTTGCACAGACAGGAGTGGTGGCTTTCTAGCATCCAGGACTTGCAGAAATAGTAGCTGGTATAGGAATATTTCTTGTTGCCAAGTATCAGCCAAAATATCAAGCGTTAATCTGTCCCCATGGATAGCATATATTTTCACAGTATAAAAAGCTGTCAAAAACAAGCCCTTGCATGTTAAATATCATTGAGCATTGGAGTCTGGTAGCTTACCAATTGTTTGATGTGGTAATTGTTAGATTTCTTTTATTTTTATTGCAGGCTGAAAAAGCAGAAGGATTTATCAGACTTCCAGACTTCAGTGTGGACCGAGCAATTGAATGCAAAAAAAAGCAGTAAGTTTATCTTTTGCTCCCAGTTTTGCATGATTTTTTACAATATTGCAAGGCATTGAATTTCAGTAGTGTCTGACAATGAAGCTGCGGGGAGCTTTTCTGTGTTGTATAAATAATGAGATATTAATTAGGCTACTGAATGAAAACCATATTGCAAAAATATTTTTGAAAATTCTCTGCCAGATGTGCTCTGCTAAAACTACAAATAAAAAAGTAGATCAGTATGTCAAATGCTTTTTTTTTTCTTTCTCTTTGTTCATTGATTATGAGTACATTGTAGTCTATCATCTCAGATATCTCCTCTTAGGTGAGGAGGTCAACAGTGGTGCAAGTAATGCTGCTTCCCTCCAAGTTGGGACTATTCTTTAGGCTACCGTGGTGCAACTGAGCTTGGGTTGTACTTGAAACCTCTGGTTGTGCAGGGAATAAAAACATTGTTTAGCAGAGTACACATTTCAAAATATTTTCTCCAAACTCCATATGCAGGACTGATTTCCAGCTGCTTCTGAGTACACTTCAAAGGTTTGGAGAGGTGTTGCTGCTGTTAAAAGTTATAAAGCTCAGCATGGCTTTTATTCCGTCTGTCAAGAGAAAACCTTCGTTCCTCTGTTTGCGTCTCACACTGCGACTAGCTGTAGGTGTTCTTGAGATTAACTGTGGACTTGACTCCTCCAAAGGAGACAGCTATTTTGAATATGGGGAGCTCCATTACGTTTTCTCAGAGGAAAGGTTGAGTCACATAGCACAGGACCATGAGAAAATGTTGCCCTTCACTTCTGCAGCTGTTGGCTCTCAGTGACCGGCAGGGAAACACATGCTCATCACTTATTTGGGACAGGGTAAGTTAGGAGAACTGTGAGGAGTCACCGGTGCTGCTGAGGCCCAGTCAAACAGTGTATGCTTCCATGGGACAGGGTCAGTCACCTAACGAGGAACAAAAGAAGGAAGCCACATATTCTCAGGATTGCAGACTATGTTTTAGGGAAAAAAAAAAAAAAAAGACTCTGAAAAGTCTTACTGGTGGATATTCAACTAAAGCATAGTCTGAGGTCGAGACCAACATGTTAATTATTTGAGGTAGTCAGGGGACTACCTCCATGTTATTTGTTGCAGACCTACCACCTAGTTGCCTCTTTGGTGCCTCTTCAAACCTGTCTTGGAAAACACAGTGAAGAGTCAGTTGCTATTCACCCGCTGCGTGCCACTTGTGATGTTATTGTATCACGTGTCCCTTCCCCCAATCATCAGTTTTCCATGCTGTGGGGTCTTAATCTGATTGACCACTCATGGAAGCTGCTTCATAACTTGGGTCACTTCTGGTGCTTTCTGTGAACCTTTTTCAGGTTTACTTTGCTTTTCAGAGCTGGAGGAAGCAGAACTGCACACAGTATTTGAGATGTGGGCACACAACAGAATTATGTAATGGAATAATGAAAGTTTTTGTTTTATTCTTTATTCCTTCCTTTTTAGTTCCTGTAGTTTATACCCTCTGAATAATGTGTAGCCTAGGAAATGAGCTAGAAATAGGCTAGAGTTTTAAGGATAAGCTGATTTGGATTAATACAGTGGAGTGAATAAATATTTTAAATAATGCATTCAGCTATTATTTTTTCTTTCTTATGTAGACTAGTTTTCATCATATCTTTTCTGTTTTTCTTTTCTTAAAGTGCTATTAAGATCAGCCACCCACAGATCAAGACATTCTATTTTGCAGCAGAAAATGTTCTGGAAATGAACACGTAAGTACGAGCGACTGGCCATGTTTCATCCTGTCTCACACCTGAGAACACCCTTTGAAAGTTCATTCTCTCACTGTCAAGCAGTTCTTGATAGAGTTATTTGGGGAGTTACTGAGTCTGTTTTGTTTTCTGGTCACTGTATAGATGGAAACTACTGCTATTTGTTCACTAATTACAGTTGAGATTGGAATTGCATTATTAGCCTGATTTTGATACTAATCTTCCCAACATTTCTGGTATAAATCCATTTCCATGAAAGAGGTGCAAAGATCTGGTGGCAAGTTCATCACCTTGGGAGAAGTGAAGGAAGAAAGGAAAAAGAGGGAAAAGCTTAATATAGTTTTGTCCCAGAAGTCATCTAGGACTAGAATATAATAATGTCTGCTTTCAGAGTAGCATGTCAGTTAACAAGGAGGGTTAAAGGGGTAGAAAGGAATGTCTCTTTAATGTAAGTAAGCATTTACTTCAGCGCCAAACTATGTTGCAGTTAAATGATCTTCATGACAGATCAGAAATTTTCTTTCCACAATTGTCCCTAAGAACAACAACTCATTCATGCAGTTTCTAATGCAAGAAGTAAAAATAGATATGAATACTGCCATTTTAGAAACCACTGAGCTATCAGAAATTGATATTACTTGCTATTGATCCAGTTTTGTCTGATTTAGATACATCTCATGTCATCTTTGTCTTTTTTACTTCAGATTGCAGTCTGTTCACAATGCTATTGCATTAAATAGCCAAATACTGGACATAAAGCAGTACAATTTAAATGGGAAGAGAGCTCATATGATAGTCAGGTCCGGATTTTAATCACGGCTCTACTGGTGATCTTTGTGAGATTCTACATAGGGCATTGGCTGTTCTTTCCCTCCATAAACAGGAGACCTCATACATATTTACCACAACAGAAAAGGACAGAGATTGAGAGAACATGTGTGACCTTTTGAAAGGGCTATAGAAGCAGAAATGTATGGTACTACGGTAGTGTACGTACATAGATACACATTCATAAATCTGTAGTCTATAAATGCATACAAGTAAATATAGATGGAAAGAATGCGCTGCCCTTTGCAACTTGGAGCAGCGCAGAGCATACTGGTGGGGAGGTAACCATCCATTTCTGTATCACTGTGTTTCCTACCAGAGCTCCCGAACAGAATGAGAAGCCCTTGAGGCAGATGGACTGAGGATGACTGAGAATGAGGGACTGCTGGATAGGAATATTTCTGTAGAGAGAGTAACCCTGGTTGAGAGAGAAGAGAGGGAAGGATGTAGGGAGAAGGATAATTAGAGCTGAAATGGAGAAAAATGGAGGACGTTAGTGACAGCCAGTTTGGAACCCAGCTGGAAATTCTCAGTGTCTAACAACACTTTTGAAATGTTTAGTCTCATGAGTGAGTAATTGAAATCTATGCAGGTGTCCCAGCTCTTATGCCCCTCAAAATTATTTTCTTCAAACTCCACTTCTCGAGTAAATTTCAATTTGGCTTAACACTAAGTAGCCTAGCATTAGAGCAGCTTGCACTATGCTGCACTAATACTAATTCCTCACTGTTGTAACTGATGATGTTTTCCTTGGCAAAGTATAAAATACATGCATTTAATATACAAAGTACACGTGTACTCATGCATATGTCAAAACAAACTAAAAGACATCTGTTCGCTTGGCTCCGGTCCTACAAATACATATGCATGTGAGTGGTTCCACTGAACTCACTGGGGCATTTGCCTGTGTCGAGTTACTGGTGTGCATAAATGCTTGACGGATCATGACCTTTTGTAATTCTTCATGCATATATATCTATTAAATCAACAGTGGATTTATTTAGTCATTTGCTTCATTAATTTAGCATGTATTTGCTCTTGTCATGCACACATGAAAAGTAAATGTGTGCTGGCTAGCTGTGTGCATTCACCTGGCCAGTTGCATGCGGTTACTAGCAATCTGTCTGACCTTGTGGTTAATGAGGTCCTGAATTTTTTAGCAAACCTTTTCTTTTGTTAAGATTTTTAATTTAAAAAAATCATTCTCTTACAATTAGCTGTTAGAAGTCAATAATCCACTCTTACAGAAATGACACTTTGTTTTCTTGAATTGTTATGTGGTTGTGTTGTTCATATTGCAGTCTAAAAATCCAGTTTCTCTGGCACTGATCTTACTAGCAAATTTCCCATTGCTTCAGTAGAATCAAGATCAGAGACAATGCTTTTTCAATTATGAATCTTAATTCCGGCCTTTCATACACTCCCTATTTAGGCCTTGAGTTTTAATCTGAAAGGCTTGAGCTTTTTCAGTTGTTAGTTTCTTAAAACCTGGGTAGATCTGAAAGACCTACAGGCAAACACATTATACAAAAACTATATCTAGGGATTGTTTCTAGCACTAGAAAAATTCAGCTACCTAGGAAGAGAAATGGAAAAAAGAAGTTAATAGCTTAAAGCAACACAGGAAGTGAGACTTACTAAAACCAAAAGTGCATAGAGAGTTGAAGAAAGCAGTATATAATGGTCAAAAAGTCTAGTTTTAAATGGCTTAAATTCTTAGACTGTGCTGCGATAGCTTTGGCCAAGGGAGCCAACATCATCTTCTATGGCTCCTGTGCCTTTTGCTTCATCTCAAGTGAGAGATGACACCTCAACAGCAGGACTAAGCGATTGACATTGTGTTATAGCACACATACTTTTCCTTTAGCTTCCACAAATACAACTCCTTGGTCATCAGTAGTACTTTTTTCAGGATCAGGTAAAGATGTCCCAGGCAACTAGTCCTGCTCACCGTAGGCAATATTAGTATTCCGGTAACTGGTGCCTTTCTAGAAGATGATCTAAGAAACAAAAAGAAACTTTGACATTTAGTCTTCAGGTTAATGAAAACAGATGTGATGTAGAACACATCTGAGGGGCAAAACTCTGTCCAAACAGCATGCAAGTATCCCTAACTCTGTATTCCCTCTGTTTCAAACACAGGTGGCTAAGTAAGCTGGGGATGGCTGTAGACCCTCAGGCACCCAACGGGAAGAATGAGGAAGGTATGCTCCTAACTGTGGTTTCAGTGTGTAACTACATTTTGTTCTTCACAGATTTTGCTTGGCCAAATTTTTGTCAGCTCTTTTCTTTCTTTTAAATTGTCAACTTGGGTCCGTCTACCAACTGAGCTCAGTGAAACCACACTGACACTGCACAGAGTAATCACAGAAAAAGAAACAATTGTGAGAAACAGTGCCACTGAGAGACACTCTGTGATTTTGTGAGAGGTGTGTAACTACTTTCTGGCAGTTTGCTGGCTTGCTAAGTCTACCAAGTGTGAAGAGAAACAGCTGTGCTACTCTGGGTTTTGAGCTAGTAAGGTATGTTACAGAAGTTGTGCTATGGCTTGGGAACATCTTGTGCAATGTAGACCCATCCCTAGGGTGTCCTCCATTCCCAGGGGTTTCAACAGCAGCAATGTTGGTAGGGCAGTGGTAGCAGTGTACCGGAGCCTACAATTTCCTTCAGAGCCAAACTCAGGAGTTCATTGTGGAATGAGTAACTTTAAACGTTCCCTAGCAATTTATTTATTTTCTTAATTTGCACACTGACTTAACAGGACTTTTTGGTGGGAGGATGCCTGCAGTCAAATCACAAATCTGGGCAGAGGACAAAGTACATCACCTGTCAGAGTGCTTGGAAAATCTGCTGGTGAAGACACATGTACTGGGAGCTGGTTTAGAATAAGTGTTGTAGGCAGCATTATGTTAGCAAACCAAGAATGGATTCTGACCTGAGGAATACGTATCACCTTCTGGGTCTTTGACCCTCCACTTTTAGAGTATTGGTATCAAGTGCCCTTTTCAGAACAGCTCAGGTTGTGAAGGAGCTGTCATGATGAAGAAATTGGTATTTGTAGTAGTATGAACACTTAGGTGATGCAGCCTGTTTTTTTCTAAGCACTGAAATGCTCCTCTCTGCATCCCTTCTGCTGTTTCCCAGAATAAGGTTGTGGTTCACGTCCAGGCTTTGGACATGTAATTCCATTATTGATAGTCTGATCTGGGTCTGTTTATACTCTGGCTCCATTTATACCCTGCCCTTAAAAGCCGCTTTGGGGCTGGTAAAAATAGGTACCACCGATTTCTGGAGATTCAGCAGATCTCATTGATTTCTTTGTTTTCAGTTCATGGTTCCTCTTTATTTCTTGTCAGGAAACTTGTTAATTCCCATACCCCCAAATTTCTCCAAAATACCTGTGTCCTCTTTGAACCCAGTTTTGTATTAAACCAGTCTGGAACAATTAGGATAAAGGGCTATATTGAGTATTGGGCTGTGTAGCAAGAACTGCGTGATAATTGTACTCAGGAAGGAAATGTCCAAATACGTTGTCTGTATTTTCACAAAGAAGGAGTTTCATGGAAGATGAGGGTGGTCAAAATTCTATACATGAAAACAAATTACTTTCTTTCTAAAGCCTCAAAGATGTAGTTATTGGTTGTCTTGACTGAGACTTACAAAACGGTTCAAAATGAGCCAGCCCACTAATCTTAATTTAAAAAAAAAAAAAGACAGATACAAAATAATCCACTCGATAACCTCTACAGCAGGTTATCTAATTACCCTGCAATAAGCGTAACATAGGCAAGATTCCTGCAGCTTTTAAAGCTGATGGCCCATTTCCCCTTCAGAAAAAGGCACTCTGATTCTGGTGTCAAACCAGAGACGGAGACCAGAGATTTCCTTGTTTTTCCAAGCGCATTTTGTCAGAGGTTCTCCAGCAGCTGCCTTGAGCATGGGTTCAGCACCCCATGGGCATGCCTGGGTGGATGTGCCCTTGCAGAGGCATTGCTATGTTTCAGAAAAACACTGTCATTACCCACAGTCACTTCTGTTTCTGCTGACCTGGTTCTCCCCTCTGTATCACACACCGTAACTCTTCAGGAGGGTCTTGGCTCTTGTTATGGCAGTTCTTGTGTGTTCATGTACTTTCTATGCATTTTAACAGCCCCCCCAATCCCATTTGCCTATTTAGAGTATCAGAAACAGCTGTTGATTCTTTTTCAGTTCTTCTATGTGACTAAAAGGGGAGCTGCAGAAACAATAAGCTCTTTACTAAGAGTTATTCAAGAAGGCATTAATAGAGCCTTAGAATTTGATACAGGCCTTGTTGCAGCCAGTCTCAGTCCTTTATGCTAAGATGTGTCAGCACATATTTCCAGTAAACAGAATAGTAGCTATGCTATTAAAAAAACCCCTATAGTTCTATATAGTACAGGGAGAAAAAGTAATGAATCTGTTTAAGTTTCACTTTGTTAACATCTTAGAAACTTCCCTCTCATGTATTAAATTCTTCTCTCTTAAAACTTTGTTCCCCTCACAGTGTTTATTAAAACCCCCAAATACCATGCACAAAAAGAAACTGCGTGGGTGTTAGTTAAAAGATGAGATAATCACAGGTCATTTCCCAGAGATGCTGCTTTCTAGCAGTGTGAACCCATGAAGTCCAGCTCTTACCAAGTACTCCCAGAACATGAACAACCCTCGCCCACTTTGGGAGAGAGCTGGAGGGTTGCTTCCACTGGAAAGACCCAGCTGCTCTTAGATAGCCCAAGGGAGACGCAGTGCCAGGTGCTGGCTCCCAAGGAGACCACAGGGCCAGCCTCTGCTCTTGTGACACTCGACACTGCCTCATGTTGTCCTCATTGAGCTCTGACTATGTCTTTGCAACCTTTTTTGTCCCCAGCTCAGTTAGGTGGGGTGAGCGCTGTCACCATTCACACATGGTGCAGGGCAGGATGCAAGCACTTGCTCTTATGAAGGTTGGATGTGAAAGGCTGATGCGTGCTGAGAGGTTTAGTAGAGGGAAGTGAGCTTGCCCAGTGGTTACAGCCAGGCCCGGGGAGTAGGCACCAGCAACTTACTGTCTCCCCTTTTCTGTGTCTCATTTTATCAATGGTTATCGCTTCATTTAATCCACTTTTAAAAAGCAGCTGAGAAAATGCTTTCACTTACTACACAGTTAGTTGAAAGAAATAACAACGTGTCTGTCTCTCTGCCACATGTTAAGAGATACTGAGGCTCTATCAACTTGGTTTTTATTTAAAAAAAAAAAAAGATGAGTGGGGTATATAGTCCTAGAGTACTGTGTTTACTTTTAGTACTAGCTCTGTACACGTACTGCCATGTGGCGTGGCATGTTTATGTGAGTTACTCTGTGGTGACACAAGACTCATGAAGCTGCTCTGTGGTTTCCAAAGCACCATGCGATCGATTTGTTTTCTCCAAAACTGCACCCAAAACACCAATGCCTTTTGCTAGCTCGAGGAAAACTTACTGGTTATAGAGATTAAGGGACAACATCTGCTACTTGCAACAGGTCTCCCAAACATATACTACAAATGATGCAACCTTTATTTCACAGGCTGCAAAGGGAGGAAAAAAAAATCACCCCAAACCTATTTGTGAAGCTATCTAGAGTAGTGCCATCTAGTGTTTCCTGCCATAGCAAATTAGCAATTTTTTTTTGCTTAAAAGAAAAAATGTTGCCGTGAAGTACTGTGGCATCACCACAAGTGTGTTGATTTTCAGAGTAGGAGACACTGACTTGTTACAGCGTGGTCCTCAGCCCAGAGCATCCTACTTGGTGATCTTGGCTTATGACAGTGCTGCGAGGAAAAAGTGACTGTTGGTCTAACGCTTTGGTTTTGCTCATTTTCCATGTCTGCCTCAGAATGCTACAGCGAAAGTGAACACGATGATCCAGAAATAACAGACACGCCACCTCCCCCCTACACAGTCCAGCCACCACCTCCTCCTTCAGTAAGTATTACAGTAATTATCTTGTTTCTTGTTACTAGCCAGTTGGAACAAAACTTTCTTGAGGTGGTGGACTTTTGAGGAATAACGTAAAACAGTGGCTGGAAATGTTCATCCTGTGTGCCTGCGAAATGAGGATGCACTGACTGCCCCTGCCCTGGGGCAGAGCACCAGCAGCCTGCACCTCTGGGAGCCTCGCGCTGTAAAAGAACAGCTCCTTCAGACGAAGGCATCTTTAGCTTGCTGGAGAAAGGAAAGTGTCACTCTACCTCATACACATGCTGTGTCTTTCCTTTACAAGGTTTTTAACACATTGCTGTAACCTAGTTTTTCATACTATTTTTTTTTAAAAAAATCAGCCTCAAATCTTCTTTTTTTTTGTGACCCCAGTAACAGCATCCAACAGATTTGTATTTATTTATATGAGTAAGCTGTTCTTAAGACTGCTGAATTTGAAGCTGCTTTTGTGGCAGTGAAGAAAATGGAAGGGAAAGAGGCCTCTTCTTACAGTGGTAAAATCAGTTCTTTTTCTTTACCTCTGAAAAATAGACTATAAAAAAAGAAAATAAGCATCCTCCCAAATTCTATGCTATTTTTCTCTCTTGCTGTAGCGTATTTTCCCAGAATATTCCTTCCTGTCTCTCTTAATTGAATAAATTAGAATAAGCACAATGCACCCTCATGTGTCTAATCAAATTGACTCACCTAATTATTAGCCACTTACCACTCTATTAATCTGATTTCTATATTGTTGCTTTTCTCAGTGATCTGATCTCCCCTTACACCTGCTTTAAGATATGGGGTTTAGAAATGAGTAATCTGGCTTGGAATGATAATGCAGCTGAAATAAGGAATCCTGAGTTCAGGCCTTTCCCTTCCCCAGCTGAAAGTTAACATCGAGGGGTATGCAGTAACATACTTAGTACTAAATCATCTCACTGCAATCTCTTGGAAGGGGAAGTGTCTGCTGTATGGCACACTGAGATGACATCCAGTAACTGAAATGGGCACAGAGGCAGTGAAGCAGGAACAAATTTGAGATACATAGATGAGCTGGAGAAGCTTGCGCAGTCACAGGCAATAATAAAAGGAGATGTCATGCACAGGGTTGCCTGTCTGGCAATCTTTAATTAGCTACATAAAGCTAGGAGTGTACGTCACACTGTCACCCACTTGTGCTCTTCTGTTTCGGTCAGATAAGTCAGTCTTCACTTCCTCTCCTGAAACACTTTAATGTTAATGGCTGTAAAACAACCCACCTGGCCCTTGGGGGGGGGTGTGGTGTTCACTGCTGTGTAAAACACGATTCTTTATCGCCTGTGTTAACTGGAAGTCAAATGTGGCCGAGTAGCTATAAATATTGGAGAAAACAGGAATCTTAGCAATACGTCTCCAAGGGTTATTCTGGGCCGAGGGCCGATAATGAAGCGTCTTGAATTTTATACCTCAGTGGCTTGCCTTTAAGAGGCTGTAGATGTCTTTTCCATCTGCTCACCTCTGAGTGAATGTCTGCATTTTTCCAGATGATGAGTTTTAAACAGGTGCTGTTTTTTAGTTTTCTGTTTTTCTGGCTCCCTGCTGCTTGTCAATCTGTTGCTGCAGAAGTGATCTCCGGTTGTCTCCTTCACATATACACTCTTCTTGAGTGCAGGCCTCCACGTTTTAGCAGGGGATGCGTGGGAGGCAGGCAATGGTACAGGTGCTGAAGGGTCCTCCTTTCTCAGCCCGTCCCTTCAAGGTTATCTTCCCTCCAGCCTTTACCTCTCTTAGCTGATTTCCCTTCTCCTCATCCCCAGTTTAGAATCCATTCCCCCATGGACAAAGGTTAGTGTCTCCTGAGCAAAGTCGTCATCTTTTCACCCCAGAAGTGGCCACTGGAATAAGGTCCAGCTGCCATGGGTCTGCCCTATGCTCAGCTTGCTTATGTGGTGGGTAGGAACAGTTAGGTACCAATGCAGCTGTGTTTGACTGCAAGTCAGTCTCCTTTTAAATACCTGATTTAATGCCCCTTTCCCTCTGGACAGGTACTGGAGCAAGAAAGGAAGGATTGGGTGGATTGCACTGGAAGGTCTCAGAAAGCACAGCTTTACTGGAAAGTCAATTCTAGGAGTGGAGCTTTTGGTTGTCTCAGGGAAGGCTGGTTAAACATTGCTTGCCTATTTGTTTGCTTCAGAGTTTCTGAACCAAGCTGTGAGGTCCCAAACGTGATTGATTTGGGTTGATACTCTGTGAGTATCCACTTTTGGAAGGCCTGCTTGAGTCTTTTCAGATTGCTACCAGAAGAGACAGCTATCCTGGAAACCCAGTCCAGCATCAAGAATGTCACAGGCATTGACTGGGGTTCATTTCTTTTTTATTATTTTATCTGTTTTATCTTTATTTTATTATTTTTATCTTTTTTTTTAAAGTTGCACTTCTTCCTCTCGAGTGCCAAAGGGATTTTGCAAAATAGGAATTATGGACATTTTTGAAAATCACACTATTGCTGCCGTAAGCAGAAAGGCCTCCAAACTTCTTGAGAGTTATTCCAGAGTAAAAACTATTGGACTAGAAACTAATAGCCACTCAGGTGCAAGCTCTGTTAAATGTTAGAGCAGCAAACATTAGCACAAAGTTTTCACTTGCTATTCTGTTCTCTGCTTACCCAAACCATTTTGAAATTTCAAAAAAGAAAAAAGTAGTGATCATGAGCTTTCTATGCTTATGGTACTGTGGAAGAAAAAAGCAAGTGAGGAACAAGTAAATTTTAGCATCTGTAGGACAAAAGTTAAACTGACCATCTGCATTAATTTCTCCACATATTTATGGATTTACATTTCAAAAACCAGCAGCTATGTTGAGAAAATAGATTGCAGCAGTCCCAAAAGAGCAGTTGAGGTTTTTTACCGTGATAATTTTTCTCTAAAAAATGCCAGAGACTCACTGATATCCAGTGGAATCCTTATAATATGCTGGCTCAAGCATCTGCTTTTTAAAATGTCCCCAAATGGAGATTTACTATTATCTAGATGATTGCAAAACTTCCAAAGGAACCACTCAGTAAATTAGGTAAACATTTGTCATGCCAAAGTAAAAAAACCCACAAGACATATGTAGAGAAAAAGAAACACATTCTGGCAGTCATCTTTATTCTCACCCACATTTTTTTATTTAACACACAATGAAAATGAAAACAAAAATATAATCCACTCAGTGAGGCACAGTTTTCATTTCAATGGCACTTTCTTTTGCATGGACAAATGCCAGAAAAATAGAGGTGAGATCTAACATCTTCCTTTCCTGTCTTCGAACAATTGAAATTAGACCATCCACACCATGTGAGAATGAGCTTTTACTCTTCAGTTGTTCGGCTTGGCTGTACCAATGCTTCAACAATTTGTCTGATAGGAGCTCTTAGGTGAAATACTTTAGGTCATCTGTGTTCCTGAGGGTGTTTTTATCACTCATACATGTAGTTTATGACCGCATCTCCTTGTCCTTTGCTTTAGGATGCATTTCTGAAGGTTTCAGTTTTAAAAACAAAAATGCACCTGAAACACAATGTTGTACTTCTCACAATAGGAATATAAATTAAGCCTGGTCCTGCAGTGTTTGGGACAGTCTTGGAGGAATGGCTTTAAAATTTTTCAGAAGTGAAGAAAGTGCTACAAACAAACAGTGACCCACAATCCGATATTGGTCCTCCTTGTCTTCTAAATTAATTAGTAACCACGTGACACAGCTATATTAGAAACACAGGAAGGCAAATCTACTTTGCTTTTTTAATGTAAAAAGGAAGTAGTACACATTACGGCAACACTGAATTGCAGAAGTTTATATATCATAATCCAAAAAATTGTCACTCTTGGTTTGGTTTATATGCATACATCTTATTTCCAGTTTACCAGGTTAAAAATAAGTATTGCAGGCTAGTCCCTTTATTGTGTTTGCAGCTTGTCCAGGTTTCCCTAGCAACCTTCTCAGTTATTTTCAATACTTTCAGTCTAGTTATTATCTGTTTTAATCCTTACACAGATCTATTCTACATAAATATTAAGAACATAAACTTGCCAGAATTATTGTCTATCAGGTCTGGTATTCTGATTCTGGCATTGGCCAGTAGCAGATGATTTGCAGAAGGAGTAAATTTCTGCAGTAGCAGATACAATAATTCTGGCTTTCATATCACGATGATCTCATCAGGATTTCTGATAGTTTCTGCTAAGAGCTTCACTGTAAGGCTTTGTTCCCCTTGTCTTCCATTGCTTTATTTATTACTGTCAATTAATCTTCTTCTGGGTAATTGTATGTATATCTGTATGTTTGTGTATGTATTACTTGTGTATTTGACTCTCTTGGCTCATCTTTTCAGTGGTGTTTGGTGGCTAAGAAGCAGACTAGGGTTAGTTCTTCTTCTGTGAGTTGCTTTTGGTGACCAGATGATAGTACAACTCAATCAATGTAACTGCCTACTGTAGACAAAGACCTGGGCATCTATTTGCTCATCTGGGAAATCAAATACTTTTCATACCTTTGTTCTTTCTCTCAACATTTCTTTACATGGAATTGTGCATCTATCATACTCTCTCTTATTCAACTCCTAGCTCCTAATGATGGCTGTTAGATGTCTCTCAGACCTCTCTGGTTATTTGCGCTCTTGTTGAGGCAGGGTGACAAGTACAGAATGGAGGGCCTTAGGATGCCTTAATGATTTCTAATGTGTTTCTAGTGAAGTTTGGGTCCCTTTCCAGATTCATGGGGTGAAGGATGAATCTTAGCAGGTGAATGAGCAACACAAATCTTGTACCATTCCCCTTTTCCTGCCCTCTGCCCCATGACTGTTTTTTCTTCCCACCATTAACTTGCCATCATATTACTCATCAGCCTTCTTACCTTGGTGAATGATTAATCTCTTGAATGGACCAGGTAAAATAGCTTTCTGTGGTGAGAACGTCAAGGTACTTCAGTGCTTGTGCCCATTTCTGTCTATCCATAGTTAAGGCATTGGTGCATTTATTGAATGCTTCAAGACAACTTCATGTTCAATGGTTAATTCAGAGTTTCCTTTCTGCACTCTTGATTAGACCAATAAAGTGAAGACGAAGTAAAGAGTGAACATAAGTGTGACACCTAGCATGGAAGGCTACATTCAACATAATATTTTTCCTTGGTCTTTTGTTCCTAGGCATCATCAGGTTTTTGTCTGTTTTACCTCTGACTTCCTTGTGGCTTAGTTTCTGAAATTACTGCTCTGTAGGAGATTGGCTGCCATACCTCAGGCTTGTTTAGATGGATAATTAATCCAATTACATAAATTTTTGGTCAGTTAGCATTTCACCTGCATATCTATAACATGTAGAACCTAGGAACAGGAATAACTTGGAAATAATTTTTGTTTTTTGTCCCTCCTCCTTTGTTTCTGGAAAGCAGGATCAGCAGAAGTCTTCTTTCACCTCAACTCTGTCAAGTGAAGCATCTTGTTCTCTCTCCTCTGCTGAAAGCACTTTCAACTCCCAAGAGTCGTCTTCTTCCTTGACGTCCAAAGTGGTTTATTCTGAGAGGCAGTCGTGGCTTGACCTAGTTAACAGCTCTGCCACAGAAGAGAGTGATCAGCCTTTAACTTTCTGCGTACAGATTCACTCTGACGAGCCACCAGAAGTAGACTGTGGAGAAGTGGCAGAAAGCCAGGAGGGCCGACTTTCCAAACCCAGTGGTGGATCCCAAAACTCTTTTTTAGGTCCGGATACACATTGTCTAGCTGTGCCAGATGCAACAGGACAGAGATCAGTAGCCAAAGGTGAGCTAATGAGAGAGGAGATTTTAGTCTGCAGAGTCGTACAATGTGGGAGTTCAGGGGTTTTCCTCAACTTCCTATCCCCTTCCTTCCTTTATGTTCTTCACTGAAGAGTTTTCCAGTGGCACATCATTTAGAACAATCATTTGGTTTATTGTGTATTAAATATATAACTTAGTATCTAATTGGTAAGTACCTTTACGGCTTTTCTCAAAATTTACCTATATGTTAAGATCATAGCCTCTGTGTAAAATCCTAACATAGAAATATTTTTATTAGCTTTCTTTATTTCAATACAGCTGTCTCTTACTAGTTAGAATGGAATCAAGATTAATGGATTAAGAAAGTGTGTCACAGAACTGACACCCTAAGCAAAATGGCATATATTGGAAGTGGTGAACGTGGGGTTAGGTCAATAGAATTTTAAAAATAAAAGCAGCTGTGTTTACTTCCAGTACATATTCCCTTTTTGTTTCATTGAACGTCATTGTAATCAAGCAGAAACAACTGCAATCTTGAATCAGAAAGTCCATTTAGACTGGATTTTGCTTAAGCAAATGCATATCTGCACAGGTATCCTACCAAAATGTACTGCTAACTTAAAAATGCAGGATAGTTCCAGAATTTGGTCATTGTTACTGTCAATAACTCTCCCGCCATAGAAAGGCAATGTGTCTTGCCTTTTGAGCAAAGCATAAGAGGTGTTTCTGGCACACAATATGCTGAAATGAGAAGGTACTCAGCGTGCTTCCTAGAGAGGTAATACATAAGGAAGCAATGATGTTCTTGTGCAGCAACTCTACCTATGATTCCAAATCCTTGTAAAGATTTGAAGTGAGTACTTTGTTGCCGGAAGAGCAGTGTTGTCTCAGTACAATGCAAAACAGAGGTGCATCCAAAAGCTTAGACTGAAGGTAATGCAAAGGTGGAAAGAGACAGCACTGGACTTGTTGAGAACTTAGGGTATTTCTCTGAACTTGGCATTGATTGAAAAATTATAGTATAAGGCACATTAGTTACATTGTCATTCTCCCAATTGTTTTACAAATATCAACATTAGCACCTCTTTAGTTTGTCATATGTTGTTTTGATTTTACCAAAAATAAGGAAATTGAGGGAAGTACAGATTTTAGCAAAAGTGAAAATTAACTCAGAGTGTTTTGCGCCTAGCTTCATTATCCATCTTCTAGGCTGCTCTGCTAGAGAATTCTGTAGAAATGAAGATCAATAAGAATTAAACCCAAGAGCAAGCAGATGTACTGTTTCTAAGTGATAGAAAAGAGTGGGGGTTTGAGAGAGTTCCTGTGGAACCTAATTCTCATAAGTTCTGGCTTTGCAAGTAGTGAAAAGACTGGGACTGGCAGAAACGGCAGCCTTAATGAAAACGTGACAAAGACATAGTAAATGCATTGTCTTCTGTATTTCACCTTCTGGGTTAAAATTGACTAAGCAACGCCTTTGGGAAACATTATGAGGTACATTCTGGTGGATTGTTCGAATGTGGGTCATATATGGCATGGTGGCTTATAGATCCTGTTGAGCAAGATTCAGTGGTTGCTCTTCAGGAATCTAAACTTTTGCTTAGAATATGTTACTCTGGTATTGTCAGCAGTCCTGTAATGATGCATAGGTTAGTGCTTTCCATCGTGACTGTAAGGGTGACAAGTACTCTTATGGATGGTCATAGAATTAGCATGACACATTCATAATCATTTAAAGCATAGTTTGATAGGCTCAACAATACTAACCAATAAGAATGGGATTAAAATGTAAATCAAGGCACATTTTGGTATATTCCTGCCGTTTGCAAGGTGGTTCAATTTTCCCCCAAAAATTCCTGGGGAAATAAATTCTTCTGTTGCTCACTGCTTAGCTGATGGCCAAGCCTGATCGCAGAACACTTCCATCCTAACCACACCGGTGATGGAATTCCAAAAATAGATCATTTCAATGAGACAATCACTATGGAAACCGTATAACCTCACTAGTTACTGTCTGCATCATAACCCGTTGTTGAGCAAGTAGGGCATACATCATACACACATTTTTCTTTCCTTTATCAGTCTGCATAGTATGGGGAGGGGATGGAGAGTGTTGACGTGTGGGGCCCTCCCTCACAATGACCACTGAAAAAAATAAATGAAATAATTTGCAAGGAGATTAATTAAGCTATTTCAGTTTGAGAATGAGGTAGAAAAAAAGGATTAATGTAAACCAGCAATTCAGTTCCAAATGAAAGTTATCAAAAAGGATGCAATTCTGGTTCTGTAGCTTATCCCTCAAGAATTTCCCCCTCCACCTAGCTGATAAGGATGTGCACAAATACTGTGGGATGAATTCAAATTGTGTAGTAAAAGCTAGCTGCAAAACCTCATGATTTACAATAACTAGTAAGAACACCCTTGTTATCTTATGCAAAACAAGAATGCATACCTTAGTGCAGTCCGTATTATTTGCTTTACAATGCTTCTGAATAGTGCATTTCTGACAGCTTGTCATGTTTCTGAGTAATGAAACTGTGTCCAGGAGGACACAGATCCATCTTGCATTGGCATCTGTCCTGAAAACACGTGTCCCATGGGCAATAAAGCTGACCCTGCTGTTATCAGAATAGCTATGTGGTCTTTGAACCCACACCCCACAGAGCCTTTATGTGTGTCCATGCACTCTCCTTCTCCTTGTGAGGATAGAAAAAACCTGTCACACACTGTTTTGTGATCATATTCTGCTTAGTAAAACCCCATGAGGAATTTTTGGTTGTAGCTGATAGCAGCCTAGAGCTGAGGTGAAAATTTTCAAGAACTGAAGAGCACTTTTGTTCGCAAAAGTCAGAAACAGGCCAATGTGAGAAAAGCTGGTACCTAGAAGAAAGAGTAGCTGTGGGCATTGTGGAAAGAACTTATAATGAAAATGCAAAAATAGAGAAGAAACCTCAATAATGAGTTAAGCAATGAAAGAAAAGTTTCTCAGGGATGAATGTATGAATCTCTGAAGAGAAACTACAGGTTCAACTAAATATTCATGGATTACTTTTTCAATGAAAAGTATTTAATGAAATCTGCAAAGGAACTATAAGTGTCTGGTAAAGGACCTGTATCATATGATTTTTTTAATGACCTTTCCAGCACTCTTAGTTGTGTTTTTTTTTTTTTCAGCGTTAATTCTCAGTGCTGATTACTGGGGACAGGTTACATACCAGAGTGATACAAAGGTACAAAAAAAGGAGAGTTTAACAGTTTTCCCTTCTGAAAGGAGATCAGCATTATGCTTCCATTTACTTTGTGGGAATATTTAATACTTCCGTGTTGCAGCTTGCTACATGCACAGTGACAAAAGATTCAAAGCTGCCTATGACACTAAGAAACTGAAAGGTAAACAAGAAATGGTTGAGAATACAAATAACTATCTAACTACGTGCTCTGTATCCAGAAGCTGGCCTTGCCCCCTCTGGGATGGCTAGACTCACCCTGCAGCCAAACTCCATCCTTTGTATTTCTTCTGGCAACCACTAGAACAAAAAGTATCTGACTATGACCCACCACCATCGTCATGAAAAATTATGATAACAAAAGGAAGCCGCAGAAACCGAGAGGTTACTATAACAGAACAGGAATGTGTGTTTGTATTTATTTGGGGATCTTCTACTGTAGCAATAGCATCCTTCTTCCTTGCATTTTCTGAGGGTTTTATGATCATGTGAAGTTAATGCATCTTGGCAAGGAATTCTTATGGTACCACTTCTGGTTTATTTATTTTACCTTAGTTCAGAGTAGCTGGTAGAAGACCTGATGTGTGCTGATACTTTGAAAAACCTGGAAAGCTTTTCAAATGCCACTTGAATTTTATTTGGGTTTTGTGGGAAGGAGTTGGTTAAATAGAAGCTGGATGTATTCAATTCTTTCTTTTCTCAGAACTGACATTCTCTTCCCCTCTGGAGTTTTCCTGTGCCAGCAATAGCCAGAACAGATCATCTGGTGTGTGCTGGCCCCTTTGTTCCTTCTGCAAAACTTACAGAAAATGGCTAGATTGTCGCTGAGACTCGCCAAGAACTATGCCTATGTTTCTCTACAACTGTGTAGAGAAACAACTGTGTTTGATTATTTTGTTTCTCATCAAACAGGCTTTAGAAATCACAGTGAAAACTATGGTGTTATGGTTTTCTGAAAGAGAGACTTATTTGTGTTGTTTCCAGTTCAGCCACAGATTGTTAAAATGCCATCCCTCACAGTTGAGTCCACTCTCCTGTTATAGTCAAGAGCATCGAACTGTTGTTGGTAACATAACTTTCCTGTTATTTTCTCCAACTCTCTTACCTTTAGTTCTGCATTTGCCAGTGAGGAGGTTGCCTAAGCTATGCCCACCTAATTCAAGTATTTCCTGTCTTTTCTGTTCTGTAGTTATGTGGAAAATGTGATTTGACCAGGTGACTCGCTTGGTGGATGAGGGAAAGGCTGTAGATGTGGTCTACCCGGACTTCAGCAAGGCCTTTGACACCGTCTCCCATGGCATTCTCCTGGAGAAACTGGCAGCTCATGGCCTGGACAGGAATACCCTTTGCTGGGTGAAAAACTGGCTGGCCGGCTGTGCCCAGAGAGTGGTGGTGAATGGAGCTAAATCCAGTTGGCGGCCAGTCACCACTGGTGTTCTCCAGGGCTCAGCGTTGGGGCCAGTTCTGT
>NW_009625792.1:0-11144 GCF_000690535.1 Cariama cristata | reverse complement strand
ATAAAACATAACTGCTTTAGATGCTGTCCCTCATTTGTGTGGTTTCCGGTTTCTACTAGAATATGAAAAACATTTTGGAACTCGTTCAAAGCCAGAATATTTATAAGATACAAGCACAATGCCTACAGTCCCTCTCACAGTCCCCTCTACAGTCCCCTTTTCAATCTTTCATTTGCACTCCTCAAGCTAGAAGAACCCATCTTAACCTCTCCTTTTGCATATTTTAAATATTCACAACAGGTAGTGCAATGAGATACAATCCTACTTATGCTTTTCCTGCATCCCCTCCCCAAGTGCTGCCTTCAATCAACAGTTACAGATTTCTGACTTCTCTTTTTAAATGCTCTGCACGTAAAAGACTAATGTTGAATATATACAGAGACATTTTCTCTATGGAAAGACTTCATTCATAAAGGCACCTGTACTTCTATCAATTCAAACACTGGCAGAGAAGTAATAATACAGTTATGTACCCTACATTCCTCAATCTCATTTAAATGTCATACTATATATAAAGTAACAAACCAAGACATAGCTGCATAAAGTGCTACAGCACAAGTAGAGTGCAGAAAGTGAATCTTGCAGGCACAGCAAGCAAAATTAAATACTGAGATGTGAAATACAACAGCAAGAACAATATAAATCTCGTATGTCCTAGGAAGTGACTTAAGATCAGGACAGAGAGAGAAGAGGACATTCAATCTGGAAAGATATAAACCAATACATCCCAAGGGGGAAAAAAAACCCCACCAAGTAATGCAGTAAGATTAAGATCATTTGCTGAAACTGGAATTGTTCAAAAGATTATAATAAATATAAACAAAAATATAAGCTTGCAGTGTGTTACACTAACCAAGACAACTGTTTGAAAGTTTGAAGTTCATGTGCAGAGGAACACAACACTGTACTGGGGAGAGGAATTATCTTCTTACAATTTTGGTGCAACCACACACCCCTTTAACTTCCAAGCATTTTTACACCCCAAAGGTGAAGAAAAAAATTTAAGCAAGGAAACGGTTGTGAAGCTAAAAAAACTAATTCACAAGCAAAGATTAGAAGATCTAACTGTGTGATGACTCAAGGGAATGAAAATTGTCTGTAATCATTTACAGGAATTTTACAACAAGAGGAAATTAGTAACAGAGGCTACAGAGCACTGCAAGAAAGTCAAATGCAATTAACCATAGAAAAAGTTGACACACCCACAATGTTTCTTGACTAATTTTCAGCTATGGACTAGAAACCCGTAGCTCTGCTGGAACTTCAGCTTCTCCAGTAATAAACATCCCCCAGCCCTTTTGTTGTCCTTCAGTCTAACACTGGACCAACTGTGCAAACATCTACATATGAATGCATATGCTAAACTATGAACTCTTTAAAACTGTGCATGTAAATCAAACCAAAGTTACCAATTCTCCAGTACTTTATTAATGTTAACAAATCTTAATTAAGGTTCTAGATCATCAAGTGTTAGCAAAAAGCTCAGCAGCACAATTTTCAGAGAATGCTCAGGTAAAGAAAGATTTAAAATGTTGACTCTGACTCCCTCTTACAGGCTTACACTAAAAATGAATGAGTCTTCTCCAGATATTTGCTAAAAAGCATTGACTGTCATGCAGTGATCAACTACCAGGAAACTCTCAGACATGTGGATTTAAGGCAACCCACCAGTTTCTTGAAAAGCTTTGTGATTTATTTCTTCAAATTCAGAAGCAAGAGAAACTGGCGCTCCTAATAGCCTTGGAAAGAACTCCAAGGTGGGGTGGGGGCAGGTTGTTATTCATTTTTTTAAGGCCACATGTCTTTTATGGCAATACTCAAACTTTAAAACTAAAATGTCAGAATAGCTCTGGATGAGCACTCGTATTTACGGAAAAAAATCCACACAACAGGGTTTGACACCAGAATTTAGAAAAAGTCTACCTATTATTAGCAAAGAAATCATTTTATTTGGCCCAACTACTAGAAGATCTTATAAGAACTAAATGTCCTTGAATTGACTTCGGCAACTACACAGCTCAAAGTTAAATCAATTTCAGGCTGACTAAATCCCCCCCATCCCACACCCTTACTGCTGGTGTTTCATGAAAGCAACACATTAAAGGGAGTACCAGTTCAGAATTACACACGCTTTCCTTGGGTCAGGCAACTTTTTAATGACTGTAGGAATGCGTCTGCCTAGAATGGATTCTCATCTCTTCGCACACATTTGCGCACACACTTGCCACTTCCCGACCTTCAGCATTAGCAACTAATATGCTGAAGTTTTGATTATCTTCTTCCCCACAGAAGAAATCTTGAGGGATGCTGCTCATTTAAAGACTTCCTGAAGCATCTGCACATGAAAAACACCCTGAAGGAAAGTTATTTGGCTGCTGAATCAGATAGTTGTTAAAGCATACCCTCAGCATACACATAAAATGCAAAATATGCAGAATTTCCAAACAATCAATGCCTCCCTTAAAAATGAAATAGGCAATGCATCCTTAAGCCCACAATCTACAATAGTCAGAAATTCTGTGCAAGGGGTAAGATCCAAAACGTAACTAGGCTCCTTTACTTAGAACAGCAAGGATGCACTCTCAGATGAGTATCCTGAAGTTATCTTTGCTTCAAAAAGAGCAACTTGGAGGTACAGACTAGGTTCTGAAGCCTTCGATTCCTTTGCTTGAAAGCCTAATCCTCAATCCTCAAGTGCAAGCAAAAGTGGCAGAGTTGGAGGAAGGTTTTCAGTAGCACTCTTAAGTACTTAAGAGTAAAGACACCCATTCTGTGAATTAAGCAATAAGTGCATACTGCTAGCAGCAGTACTTAGGTCAAATGGCAAATACAATTCACAATCCAGTCCACTGAGAAGCAGACTATGAATCTCTCCAACAGGTAAATCTCCTGGACTAATCACTGGCACACAGCTCAAATACAAACCCTTTCAAAAGAAAAAACAAAATCAAAGGAGCAGAAAGGTACTCCATGCTATGTTTCTTCAGCAGATTAGAAAAAAGGTCTACCGTGCTGAAGCCCAGGGCTTTCTGTGTCATTCTAGGTGGCAAAAACTGGCTAGGTAAGAAATATCTTTTTCACATTTGGATTCCTCTGAACATGGAGAGGAGTGGAGGGATGAGAGATCGGCCTGAGGCATTTCAACATAGGTTAGCATCCTTTCCCACAGTTGGAACAGACCTCAACTGAAATTTGAAAATACCCCTCACTTTTTTAACAGGTGGGTAAACAACTCCTGTATCTCTTGCTAAGTTCTGGACAACCACACCCATGCGCACTTGCAAGCATCAATCCCTAACCTGGCGGCTCTTGCTACTAAGTGGCAAGCATCAAACGCCACCCTCACCTGATGCTTGGCCGTCTCCATACCCTCCAGAATTGTCGTCTTGAAGTCCTCCTGCTTGCCCTGTGGAAGGAAAGAGGAGAACTCAGGGACCTTGCTCCATAAGTTAAACCATACTGGACATAAAGGCCCGGCAGTTGGCGTTTTAGGTATTAAATTTCACCAACTAACTAAACCCATTTTCTGAGAATTCCATCTTCTGGAACTTAGGTTCAGGGCACCAGACTGTGTAGTCTTCTGAAGTGTTACCCGTGTTACTGGAACGCTTTACAATAGACTTTATGGGAAATAAAGAAGTACACAATATGGAGCATTCCTGGTGGCTAAATACTTATGATCAACTTCATTAATGGCTAGGATTTGAATAGTAAGATTAAATTCCTTACTGCCAAGATCTGGTGGATGGATACCATCAGATCCTATGGATCTCAAACCGTAAGAATTTGATAATCTTGACCTTGTACTCCTGAGTCTCCCCATGCGCAAGGGGATAGTCTGAACCATTCTGAAAAGTCTCTTACTTTCAAGACAGCCTACATAAACCCTTCCTTGAAGCTTGACAATGGAAGTTTTTTTGAAAGGTTCCGACCACTTATTTTGACTTCAGTGCCCTCGATACACCAACAATGTTCCAACACACTAAGATCACCTCTGAAGCCAAGTACATGTCAATACCATTGATCAGTAATGTGATCAATACCTAGCACTGAAAGACGTTGGTCTTTCAACATATCCAGGGCTGGAAACATGAGGAAAAGTAAAGCACTCATCTGAAAGATCTGAAGAAATCTCAGAATAACTTTAGCCTGCATGTAAGTCCTAAACAGCAGCCTTGACAGGACTACAACACAACCAGGAACAGAGCATTTCAGGAACAGGGATGAGTACAGCTGTGATGTCCGCAGGAACAAAGCTAATGTAGGTCACCTCACACACTGCTAATCTTCACAGGAGACACTAGCTCCGAGTTTAGCTCACAAGCAGTATCCTTCCACAGTCAGATGCTTGTCTGAAGTCCTGTCACCTTCAGACAGCAGGAAGCCATGGAACACTACAGAGACAGCTGAGCGCTGTTCAGCTAGCTGCTCTGGTATCAACACACCTTCAAACCAACTACTTCAATAATCAGCAAATCAGGTGTTTTCTAAAGTCCAAACAAACCTCCACTGAAACAAACGGCTGAGTTCAAGGTAGCAAATGGAACAGACACTTCCTAGAGTACAACTGCTCAAGATGTCATCTCCAAACAGGTAAGAATAAGGTCTAACATGAAGCTGAACACACAATTGTTAAGATTACTCTCTAGAATTTGGGATTGGGTGGACAATTTTTCCAGAATGTCATTTGATGCCCTTAGGGGATACATTAACTTAAAAGAATTTCATCTGAACTACAAATTCAGCCCCTAAAGCCAGACGCAGAAAGTGAACCAAATGTTTTAATACTTTAGTAACCTGGATTAACATCTGGAATGTTGTAACATTACACACCTACAGATAAAATAAAATAGGAACTGAAACAAGAAAGACATTTTCATTCAGCTACAGTAGAGGAGCAATAGTCAGTACTTTTACATAAACAGTCTACAGCAGGGAAGTTCAGAAACTCACAAGAGAGTCTGTGACAAATAATTGTATTTTGACAGGCCTCAGAAGGCCCAAAGTTGGGATTGTATGAGCTCATGTATCTGCAACAGCAAGAGAAAATTCCTCAATTCACCTACACCATAAGTACTTTATTTTGCTAGGAACATTATAAGACCTGCTTCCTTTCTGGGAGAGGCTAACAACTCAAACGCTAATATTTACACTCCAGCACATGCCATTAATTTGCAGGAAAAGTTACACTTCTGCCTTCTATAAGTTAAGAAATTGAAAAGATGCTGACATCAGCCTGTGGCATTCATTATCCCTGAATTAGCACTGACAATGAGTAGAGGGCAAAAATGCTCTCAGTTTACTTACAAAAAGAAATCAGTATTTACCTTTTCTGTTAATAACAGACAAACCATTTTCAATGCTAGGTCAAAAAAAAAAAAGCATCATTATTACCGCTTGCTCGGACACTATTCTAAACACTAACCAGTCTGAGTACAGAAGTGTGGAAACAAGGCCTGTAGACTGCCTCTCCTTCGCTGTAAGAAAGTGATGTTCCAGCTGCAAAGGAACAAAAGCAGCAAACAAACTGTCGATCCATGCTAACAGCAAATCATTGCAGCTGAACACAACATACAGAGGAGCAGAATCTGCTGAAAGTCTCAAGGCAACAGAGTAACGGACCATGAGCTGAACAGCAATCAGCAAGAAGGTCTACAAGAGAGTCTACTTCATACAATCATCCGCTGTCTTAAAATAAAGAATAGTGTCACACGATTATCACTGAGTACTGAACTTAATTAGGAAAACAGACAAGTCAGATGAAAGAGCACTATTTGAACAGTTTGACTATTCACTTGACATTAATATGGATCATACTCAGTCTTGCACTTCCTTAGAAAACAGCAGCTAGAAACATAAGATTCTCACAAAGTAAGAATACGGACAAAACTAAAAAGACAGGAGTTCATAAAGAGTATCTTCAGGAAGCTATAAAAATGAAAATCCAATTTGGTAAGGGCAAACAAAAAAGACCTTTAGAGGAGAAAAATGAAAAGCAGCAAGCTCCTTAATTTCAAAAGGGATATTGGCAAACAAGAACACAAATGTCATTCAGCACTGTAAGTGAGTTTGGAAGCTTTCTGCCATCAGACAGTATTTCTCAAGTCAAAAAGAGGAGACATACTTTAAGGAAATTATCTTAAAAATGAAATACTGTTACACCTTTTAAAACTGCTCTGCAATAACATGCAGTAAATCTTGCAATTCCAGACTATAACTGCCTGCATAGTCAAGACATCTGGAATTCCCCACAGCTGAACACATTAATGGAACCCACCCCAAATAAGACCAGCATTTCACTGTCACCTAAAGTGTGATACTTAATCACCTCCTTCTACTGTAAACTGTCTGTGAGAACAGACTAATGAAATACCAGCTACTGCCACTATTACATTTTCAAGTTTGCACAATTAGGCTTTTTAACACAAAAGCTCATAACCTGTAACACAACAGCTTTACACCTCTACTGCATTACCTACGTTTTTGCAGGCTTTAAATATATGGAGGAAATTATTAAGGTCTACAACAAGAATACATTAACAGTAATACAACAATAATTAACAGCTAGCTTTTTTGCATTTTGTTCGATTTTCAATATGTAATCCTGCTCTCGTATTACTGTCCTATTTAATATTTCTTATTGAACATGCATATTGTTGCTTCACAGACGTGACAGAGAGAAAGCCTCAATTATAAACATAGCTTCTATATACAGCAGACTCCATGCCTCTTCCTGCTAACGGTTGTTTGAATTAGAAGTTTCAATGCACTTTAACAGCCAGCATGAGATGATCTGATGCTCTTGACACATACATTAATAAAGACAAAGATACAGAGTTCCACCAATGTATATAGTTTCAGAAGCCTTTAAAAATTACAGCAAGACTAGGTATGAAATGACAGCTGAAAATTTGTCATCGTCCTATATCACAGCTTCACACATATCACAGGATTTCTAGGAATAGAAAAAGGATACAGTGACCTGAAATCCACTTACTTCTAGGCAGCCAGACATAGCCTGTTTTAAAATTGGTTGTAATTAGCTGACTAAACAGAGTGCTTGCAGAATAATTGCTTAACAGACTGTTGTGTGTATAGAATAGCATGAGTCTATCACTGCCTATCTTCCACATTTCTTCCTTCATGGGATAAAACACTGTACTTCACTGATTATGCCTCAAACTCATTTCAATATTCATTCTTAGAGGCACAAAATGGCATCTGAGAAATATCAAAAGTGTATTAATATTGGGTCTCAAGGATTAAACCCAAAGTCTAAACTAAATTAAACAGTAAACTTAAGATATTTGCTTAATTACACCTATTAAAATTCCATTTTTGATAGATCAGCTGCAACTAGGGGCAAGGAGGATTTTTATATCTGCAAATATTTTAGTCAAGCATATGAGCTATAGTATTCCTGTATCAAGCCAGGAGCCAAGAGCTGCAACTGAGGAGAGATCACAGGGGCAAATCCTAAGAGATAAAACAGAACTGCGGCTTTTAATGCATTTTCTGAAACTGAAGGTAAGCATCCTCAAACTGACGTCAGTCTTACTGTCTACATTCTGAAACCCGCCAGCCAAAAACAAGCTAATTAAGAGCAGTAGAACCAAAGACTAACAGTCCTTCACATCAGTGATGAACCAGCAAAAGTTCAACTACTAGATTTCAGCAATTGTTCAAAACCAACTAGCACACACATCATCTCATGAAATCTGACAACTATACTTTGCAAAAGCACGATTTTGTAGATAGTAGAGTGATACATCAACATGAGACCTAAATAATGGTGGCAGCTGTAAACACAACAGATGTAAAGAACGCTAATACCATAAATTTCAAAAGCTGCTTCCTGAACAAGACTGATCAAAAAATTTTCCAATGTAAAGTGAAGCGTTACAACTCTGTCAAAGGTAATGAGGAAAGCACTGAACTTTAAGCAAACAGTATCCCACCAGAATTTAAGATTAGAGTCATAGTTTAAAGCCACAGGAATCACTGTAGATTAAATCTGTTCTCCTGCATAGCAATCCTCCCAGTAAATCTAACCTCTTTTCTCTCAGAGGAATAAGTGAATGTTGGTATACGAGCAGGTGTGGCAGCTAAGTGTCAAAGAGGTTATTCTGGTCAATAAACTTCCAAAGATAAGTCAATAAGGATCATGAGAATCTAGTATGAGAGGTTTGGCTTAGTTTAGAATTAGATCATGCATATTCCCATCTTTATCAGGTTGCTCTTCTGTGTTTTTCCCCTCCTTCCATATATGGGGCCAGCAAAGAAAACATTGTAGAACAATAGACCAAAACCAGACACAGGATTCATGATGCTGCACCTGACTCTGCTTAATTTCTGGCAATAAAACAGGTTAGTGTCAGAGGAGAAGGACTCTCTTTACTCACCAGATGGCTCCTCCGGCTCGCTTTCATTCTCTTCTTCTGCAGGAGCTGGTGGAGGTGGTGGTGGTAGTTTTTTCTCTTTCTCAGCTTTAGCATTTCTCTCTTCTTCAGAGTAATACTCATCTTCCGATAGGTTTGCAAGACTCTCATCCATCTCCCTATACTCCACCTGTAAAAAGCACAACAAAGGATAAACACACTGAAGATGTCTGTAAGTCTCACTACTAAAATGAAAACTGCAAGCAACAAAACTGCTCGCAGCTCAAAGAAAAGGCCTGAGTTACCTTGTTCAGAGTCTTATGATTCAGCTACCATGTTATAAAACCCTCAACAGCTTAACAAGTTCCACATGTTTTTACCTCCACTAAAAAACCAAAACTTCTTCAGTGCCCAACTGTCCAATAGTAGGAACTATACTCATATCAAGCCCAGCTTATGTGTATTTGTTATATTAACATTTAACCTCTCTAGTTTTATTCCCTTCCTTCACCTCCTTGTCAAACTCAGGGGTAAGAAATTGTCTCTGTGTCCAATCCATATGTTCCAACTTGAATTTATCTGTCAAACATGGGTGACCAGAACTGTACACAAGATATCCTGAGGAAATCCTACCCGTATCCTGTACAGAGACATATCTTGCACAGATAGTCTCCTGTTTACTGGAAATCTTGCCCTGGTAGAGAGGATCACATTTGCCTCCTCTCCAGGATGGTCAGAGTAGTGGCTTAACATAAGACAAAAAAAGAAAAAAAAATCTTTATTGCCATATATGTTTTATTCTGTTCTTCAGTAAAAATAAATAATATTACCAGCTAAAAAGACTTGCTCCAACTTAAAGGAACATGGGAATCCCAAGAAACAACTTAGAAGGGATACATCTCATACTGTTTAATAAACAAAGCTTTTTTCCAAAGTAAGCAAGCTTTGTATATTGCTATTCAATTTCTCTACTTATTGGAAAGGAAAAAAAGCACTTCTCACATTATGCAGCTATGGAAAAAACAAAAAGAAAGCAGCTAGTGAACCTCCAAGATTCTACAGGTCAGCTTCTACCATGAGACGACAAAAGCAACTCTGCATTTACAAAAGCAATTCTGCATCTCTCAACAAAAGAATGACAAATCTTTCACAAGTTCAGTCATTAAGGAAGGGCAATAACAGGCACAATTTAAACCAGCATTAGGAAGTTCGTGTATATGAAAGCCTAAACTCAGTAAAATACCAACACACTCCATGATCTGCTGTCTTTCAAATATTTACATTCCATCCTGTCCAACACATTCAGTTTTTCACACTCTTGAGCAAATGTTGCACCATCAGGATCTTTTGTGAACACTCACTCTGAAGCAAGTTACAATGATCTCACAGCATCACAAGTATAGTATCACAGCTATTTGAAACCAACACAAACCAGTTCTGCCCTAAAGCCCTCTGAAGTCTCGCATCCTCTAACTCACACAACTTTCAGAGAACAATCAAGCTGAATAAAAAACCCTAAGCTTTTCCCTAGGTTTATTTTTAACCTAGATACTCTCCCCGAGTTCACACCATAGACTTTCACAGGACGACAACCTTCTGCTAGCCTGAAGTGATCATGGGGATATACTGTGCTAAAAGAGATTAACACCCTTAGCAAATGAGTATTGTCAATACAGAGAAACATCACCAAAATACAACCCACAGATAGTGTGCTAATTCCTACTTGTTAACAGACTGCTATGAAGTAAGTAAAATGCAGGTATGGGGCCTCTGAAGATGACAGAATCACAGAATCGTCTGGGTTGGAAGGGACCTTTAAAGATCATCTGCTCCAACTCCCCTTCCATGGGCAGGGACATCTTTCACTAAACCACGGGGCATCCACAACTTCTCTGGGCAACCTGTTCCACTGCCTCACCACCCCCATCTTAAAAAATTTCTTATGTCCAATCTACATCTACTCTCTTTCAGTTTAAAAGATGCACCAGACTGACCTACCCCACAGCTCCTATATGCAAAGGACCAATCCAGCTATCACATCATGGAAGAGCTCTGAAGAACAAGACATTCAATGCCACAGCTACAGTACAGAGTTCCTAAAAGTAACTTCAGTTTCCGTATCAAACACACCCACCTCTGGGCACAGTCAAGACCTTCAAAGTCTTCTAAAACAAGGTTTCCAAGAAAAAGTTTCACAAAAAAATGTAATCTTCTCAGATGTTTGGAGTAACACAGGAGAATTACATACCACAGGCCCAAATTACTGGAAGCTGTTTATGGCCTTTAGATTTCATTGCTAAATCTCACCTTTAACATATCATTGGCTCAACTATCCAACACCAACTGAGGGAAGCTAAAGAACAGCAGACTGAGCATGGCCATCACCTTTATAACCTTGCAATACCAGCGTCATTCCATGCACGCAAGTCTCAAGAAAATCTGCATCTATATACACCTAGTAACAACATGAATGTGCTTGTGGAAATGTAAGATCGTAAGAACTTGGATGCAATGCTAGGGTGCTTCTGAGTTTGTTTTACCGCTCGGTAACTGACCGGGAAACCCCACAAAGTTCCGAGGACTGCTGCAGACTGCTCTTCTTTATGAAAGTGCACAAGTTCTCCCCAGACCTTATGAAAATGAGCTGTGACAATAGGAGACCTTAATCCGCATTAGCTTCCTGCGCGTCCGCATGTTTATCCTAGAGGAGGCCTCACCTCCCCAGGGCCGCACCCACACCTCATACACCAGCGCCGCCCGGTAAAG
>NW_009625791.1:0-1383 GCF_000690535.1 Cariama cristata | reverse complement strand
TGTTCAGTCGGTTGTTGACCAACACCCCCGGGTCTTTTCCCACTGGTCATCTTTCCAGCCACTCCTCCCCAAGCCTGTAGCGTTGCATGGGGCTGTTGTGACTGAAGTGCAGGACCTGGCACTTGGTCTTGTTGAACCTCATACAGTTGGTCTCGGCTCACCAATCCAGCCTGTCCAGATCCCTCTGTAGAGCCTTCCTACCCTCCAGCAGATCAACACTCCCACCCAGCTTGATGTCGTCTGCAAACTTACTGAGGGTGCACTCAATTTCCTCGTCCAAATCATCAATGAAGATGTTAAACAGAACTGGTCCGGGCACTGAGCCCTGAGAAACACCACTTGTGACTGTCCACCAACCGGATTTAGCTCCATTCACCACCACTCTCTGAGCACGGCTGGCCAGCCAGTTTTTTACCTAGCAAAGGGTATGCCTGTCCAAGTCATGACCTGCCAGTTTCTCCAGGACAATGCCATGGGAGACAGTGTCAAAGGCCTTGCTGAAGTCCAGGTAGACCACATCCACAGTCTTTCCCTCATCCACTAAGCGAGTCATCTGGTCATAGAAGATCAGGTTGGTCAAGCAGGACTTGCCATTCATGATCCCATGCTGGCTAGTCCTGATCCCCTGATTGTCCTCCACATGCCTTGTGATGTCACTCAGGATGATCTGCTCCATCACCTTCCCCAGTATTGACGTCAGGCTGACAGGTCTGTAGTTCCCCGGATCCTCCTTCCGGCCCTTCTTGTAGATGGCCATCACATTGGCTAGCCTAAATATGAGAGGTTTTATACACTGAAAAGGAAAGCTTACTGACACAGTAAACCTGCTCACAGCTTTAGGCATGGTTATCAGTAAAGACAGTATATTCCACTGAATAATATCTCCAGGTCAGGAAATAAATTAATTAGTAATAGTTGAAAAATATGTAAATCGTCATGTAAATTGTTCCATCACTGCATTAAAACATCTTTGCTAGAGCATGCCATTGATATAACCAATCCACCTTTTACCACAAGAAGAGAGGAATTTCCTTAAAAACTTGAAGACATGTGTGTCACAATACTGACTACAATAAACCACAAGGCCATTATGTCCTTGAAAAAAAATGGGGCTATGGAATATTTAATTGTAGCAAGTAATACCCTTAGAGTAGACATAGTATTTCAAAAGGAAACACAAACACAAGAGCCAGATGCATTTTACCATAGCTTTGTGTTGCTTGATTTGTGTAAAAAAAACAACCAGAGTTGCCCTACTGCTTCTAATTGATATTTAGGATACTTTTGTTTTTTTTTTAACGTGATACTGTGTTGCAAATAGTTAATTTCCTTTCTCATCTTTCTGTAGTTTGTCACTTGGTGTCACCGTTTAAGGCTGGGCCG
>NW_009625790.1:32934-40946 GCF_000690535.1 Cariama cristata | reverse complement strand
CAGCCTCATTGATTCTGTGATTCTGTGATAACACCGTTCATGTGTGACTCCAAAACAAAACGTGCTCTCGTTGCTGCCGCTGCAGTACCCCAGCTGGGCCTGGCAGACTGGGATGAACACTGGATAGCTGCCTCTTACTTGCAGGGCTACATGGTAAAGGCTTTCAGAAAGCATTTCCATGGAAGAAAGTCCTGTCTTATCGTCTCTCCCCCACCCCCAGTCACAAGCATCTTTGTGTAGCCCTTCCCCGTCGCTGTTTTCCCATGGCAAGAAGTGCCTAGTTCAGAAAGCATCAGCCCCAAGCCCTTTGATCTTTTCTTTCTCAAGAGAAAAAAGATTAAAAAGAGACAAGAAGTTAAGGATTTGTGAGGGGGAACGGAACATGAATAGCAAATTCTGCTGCGGAGGTCACCTCCCCTCAGCTTTCTTCCTGTGTGATCAGGAGGAGGGAAGGGTGCGGAGCGGGTCTGTTGGGGGATCCAGGGAGGAGGGGAGTAAATTGGGGGCAAAGGAGTGGGGGTGGAGTGGCAAAGCCCTTCAAAAGGAACAATACTTGCAAGCTCCTGCATTGTTAAGCGGCCCTTTACAGAGAGTGCCATGAATACAGGTTATAAATTCTTTGGCCATTGAGAGAGCTCTCCAAACCTGACTCCATCCTGCACTAAACCGGGCCTGAGCACTATCAGTTGCATAGCAATGAATTCATTTACATCTGGATAGTTAATCTCCAATTCACTTGACAGTTTATCTCACCCTTGGAAGAGCAAGCAGTGCCTGCTGTATTGTGTTGAAGCCAGTTTATGATCATCAGCTATGCTAGCACCTCTTTCTTGTGCGCAGCAAAGATAAAAAGGGTGGGTGTTGATATCTAGCTTATGAAAAAGGCAGTTATTACCCCAAGCCACTTGATTTTGCGGTACTTTCACTTGACATCCTCCCCATCTTTACCCTTTGCTTCTTCAATGTGGAAATGCCGTATCCCTTCCTCTGTTATTATCGCAGTACAACTGAAGTACTTCTTTTCTAATATGAATGGCATTAGATGAAGGATTTACACAATCCAGAACTATTTAGTTTGTTCTCGTTTATCTAATTCTGCACTGATTTTTGTCTCTGGATACTTTGCACAGATCCCCCAAGGAGGAAGCAGTGCTCTTGTTCCAGCGTGGCTCAGCAGAGCATCTTCCAGGGGGGTGCCAAGGACAGTGCCCTGCACCTGCCTAGGATGTCCCACGGGGATGGGAGAGGTGGCATTCACCCAAAACCCCGGCAACTTGTGAGCCAAGGCATTTTCGGTAACACTGATTCGGCCCATTGTGACTGGAGAAATAATTACAGTAATGCACATCCAAATGGGCTGTGTGGGCATGTGGAGGTGCGAACATGGCCTGTTTTGGCAGATTGACTAACTTTGTGTTTGTGTTAGGAAAGTGGATCGGGAAAGGAGACCTTGGGAGTCAGAGGACAGAGTTAAGCGTGAGAATTCCTTGATTTATTCATATTTTTAAGTCTCCAACTTTAATTTCCTGCAGTCAGTATTTGCATGTATTTGATGTGGTTTGGACATGATCTGTGGAAGGGCTACTCTAATTAAAATATCCCTCTTCTTCTATCTAGAGTTGCTGCAAATCTTTTAACTGGTCCTTTTGTTTCCTCTAACACACAGTGCACTTAGTTCTGCTCTGGTCATGAGAATTATGTCTGAAAAACGGTCTGAAAGGTTTAGTGTGGTTGACGCTAAACAGTGAAAAATAGTGAGGTAAAGTAAAAAATTATGTGAATGTAAAAACTAATAATAAGTTGAGGCAGGAAAGCAACTTTGGCTTTTTCTTTAAGTATGAAGAACCTTTCATTTGTCTGTGACTAGAAAAGTCAGAAATGTTTCCTTTTCCAATGAAAGCTCAAACTGTCACTGAGTCAACAGCAGTCCAGCAGCTGAAACTGGAATTGGAGCTCCAACTTTCCAAAGACTGGTAACAGCTCCGAATCTGCTGGGCTATTCCTGCTTTTCTCCCCTTCTCACCTTACCTCTCCTTGAGGACTTGTAGCATGAAAGTCACAGGAGAAGTTCTTCAGTGAAGAGCAGCTTCAGACTGTGTAAGCAGTATGTCTCAACCAGGACTGTGACTGTATTTCTTGTTTATGACCTCTAACTGAAGTGGTTTTAATATTGGAAGACTTGGTTCAGCGATGTGGCCATCACGGTTGCTGATCTTCCTTCAGCATGAGACTCCAGTCTATGCTGGAGTCTATCTGGATAGACTCTTGTCTATCCGGGTTATGCTAGTTGGGCCTGTCTTTGAGTCGCTTGTGCTTCCTTTCCACGTTAGTCTTAGGAAGCCAGTGAGCAGCCAGCAAACCAGTAACTTACACCAGCCTGCAGTGTCTTCTGGATGTGAAACACAATGGGGTCGATACTGTATTCTTGAGGAGCACTGCTAGTAGCATTGTCATAGTAATGTGCTGAGTGCAATACAAGCACAGGACAAAAAGGCAGGTGCCTACTCCACAAAATTTATTCTGTGAGTATAAAGATGGAGACAGAAGGGAGAGATGAGGAGAGGAATCTGGTCAGCAAGCTGCAGAGGTCCTGACCCTCCTGAGATGGTGAGAACGTAAAAATACTTCTCTGACAGTAAGAGGCCGTTGAATGTTGCGATTAGATATGAATGGACCAGAAGTGAAACTGGCTCCTCAGCACTGAATGGGAAGTGATGGGTGTTAACGCGAGAGGCCAGAGAAGCAACTGATGTTGGGTTTGAGGGTAAGAGGAAAGGCAGGGACAGGACGCATAGGAGCGAGTGGCCATGACGTGGGTGGAAAATGGTCGTTGCAGTAACGCTTCAGTGAATGTGGATGGTATTTGGCAAGACTGGAGGAAAAGATGCTGCAGGAGTTGCAAGGAGGTAGTAAAAGCCTTGCAGGACCTCTTGGTCAAAGTGTCACAGGCAGAGGCAGCTCACAACCCTGCACCAGCTCATGGCAAGAAAGCCACAGCCAATGGATAGCCAACTTGCTGTTGTCCAGAAAATGGAAATTTTGGTGGAGGTTTGGGAAAGGGAAAGTGTAGTCTCAGAAAGACCTACGGCAAAGACCGCCCAGGCACTGGAGGAGCTGGGGTACCCCGTGGTGGGACTGTCAGCTAAGCTGGGACCGCACTGGCACTGCAGACAGAGGTGATGAACAGCATTTTCCCGTGCTTGGTGTTACCCAGGCAGAGTGATAATGTGAGTAATGGCTGTAGCTCAGTCAAGGTTGAGTAACACTCTTACCCCATGCCTATCCTGAGCCACAAGTTGCCCCTTACCTCAGGACCAGGATCTGAGTTCACTAGCAATGTCACAGGAGCTGGAGCTGTCTCCTTGCAGCCAGCTTGGGAATGCCGTTCACCAGCCTCTGTCGTGTGCGTGGAGTGGCTTCTGGTCCCGAGGGGCGGGAGGCAGGCAGGGAGGAACACATAGGCAGGAAGGGGGTTGGAGAATTTGGGATGGGGGAGCAGAAGGGTGTGCCATGGCATTGCCACTGCCTGCTACAGGCAGGATGGGGGAGAGGTAGGGATGTGAGGCTGAAAGGAGAGGGGACAGGTGGGGATTGAGGGCAGCTCTGTGAGCTTGCTCTGATGTCATTCAACCTCTCATGGTGGCTTATTTCAGGGACAGATGATGAAGCTCCACTATCACCCATGGCTGGGAGGGGCATGGCCTGAAACACATCCTCTCCTCACCTGGAGCCCTCCCAGTGTTTCTGAGCACCGTTGGAGGAAAGCATGTGCTTTGCAGAATGTTATTCTCTGAGCTGTGATTTCTGATATCCTCTTAGTTGAAGCAGCGGTGCTCTCTAAGAGCAGTGGGTGGGAGCTGGGACATAGAAATGTGGTGCAAACCACAGGAGCCCTTTCTTGAGCTACGTCTGGGTCTGAGGGACCATGGTGTCCCATGGAGCGAGCATGGTGCTCACCGTCAACGGAGCACCTGGAGATGACTGTATTCCTGTGTTGATGACCACGGGCCTAAGTGTCTCCTTTGTCTTTGCAGCATGTGGACGTGCATTTTTAGTTGTTTAATAATATTTTTATTTACCAACCCAATTTTTGAATTCCATTTACGCCTCAGTTTTTTTTTTTCTCAGGATGTTGCTATGAAACATGCAGGTCAAGGAGCCCGAAGCTTGTTTCTAGTATCAGTTTGTGGCCATTCAACCATGAGGCACAATAGGCTGCTGTCTGCGGGGGCTGCAGCTCGCTGGTGCTTTCAAAGGAGGGAGCTTGTGTCCATCGCCAGGGTAATTTCTCATCCTCTGGAGGAAGGTCCTTTCCATTTGGGTGCCGTAGTCATTATAGGAGTATGACAGTGTTTTAGGAGCATTTGTCAATTAGTGTTGGTATTCTGGACACTTCCTCCAGAACAGAAACCCGTCCCCAGGTTTGTCTTCTCACTCATCCCTAGCAGCTGAGGATGAGTGTGGCCCTCCCTCCCCGCTGGATGAAGCCATCCTGATTATGATGATGTGCGCTGAGCCGTGCTCCCTGCTAACCCAGGGTGATACCCCATGTGCACACTCAGCAGCATCGGAGCAGCCCGCTGTGTCCCAGCCGCACTTTGTTCCCCCACTGTTTTAATTCTGATATTATTCAATAAATGCAGTCCAGGCCATGGTACGCCCCACGAGTGTTGCCATGCTGGCCACTGGAGCCCCGGTGCTGGCTGCAGTTGGAAGCATCAAGGTAGGAGGAGGTTTGCATAAGAAGACACAAAGTGGAACTTGCATTTTTATAGTGAGTTTATATTTTCTTAGAAAAGGACCATTTTAGCCCAGATTGGCCCATTTCCCATTCTTTGCTTTACCTGATCTTAGAGTGCCGTGGTTCTCCTGCTGCTGGAAACCCTGGTTGTGTTTCCTTTTCTGAGTCACCAGTGGAGATGGCAGAGTCCTTGCAAGGTTTAAGCTATTGCTGTCAGCAGCTCTTGATAGGTCTTTTCTTCTGCTTCGTGTGAGATCGGCTGTTTTATCTCAAAATGGGAAGCGTTTGGGACTGGCGGGCTGCTGGGGAATGACACACTGAGAAATAACGGGATTAATCATTGGAACAACTCAGGTGCCAACATGGTGCATCCTCCAACCCTTGGGGTTGTTATAGCCGGGATTTAATGTCATTTCAGTGTGTGATAGCAGAATGAGACCTTATCCAAGCAAAGTTATGTTATTAACCTTAAAATCTATGGGGAGATTCAGTGTTTGGCAAATAAATTAATGGGTGGGAAAAAGCAACATCCTGTTTCAAAGCATGAAAAAGACTGTTTTGTCCTACAGAAATGAGACAGGGTTGTAGTTTTTTATGTTTCTTTTTTGTGCTCAAGTGGAAGAGTGAGGAATCGTTCCTTCCCATGGAATTAATCCTGCTCTGCCTTCACAGCTCCTCGTCTAAGTGTTTAAATGCCTTTTTATTGTTCATTGGTGTAAGAGCAAATTGCTGTTTCTTGTGTTAGTGTCTAGTGACCCAGAGCCATCTCTCCACATGAAAGATGTCTTCTGTCCTTCTTATCTGGTCTTATCTGGTCTGTGGTTTTTGTTTTTGAAACAGCCTAACACAACTTTATTTTATTTTACTTCTGTGTATGTGTTTAAATAAAAATAAATTACAATAAATAGCATTAATATAAATATTATGGTTAAGATTTAAACTAAACAAAATTAGGATATTCAAAGCTGTATTTTCCATAGAAGCTAATGAAGCCCCTTTCTGCCTCACTTTATGGCAGTCTGTAAAGTGGGACACGGGACATGTTACGCACACGGGACGTGGGCAGGATGGGGTGGGACTCTGCGCTTGGCACATTTGCCATTTGCTCATTTGAAATTTCAATTATAACATCTCACTAACTCATTTGCTTGGGTCTAAGTTCCTTGCGTTTGTTTTTTTTTAAAATTAAAAAAGCAGTTCTGTTATTTCTTCTGCTGCTGAATCAGAATTTGCATGCAGGCTCGGTAAGTGCAGGGGAGTCAGTTCTCAACGTGGCGAGCAGCGCTGTCACCGTTTGTAAATGGCGTTTCCTTGTGCAAGTTCAGGAATCAAGTGTCTCACTCAGGACTGTCCACACCAGGTCCAAAGGTTCAGGTCATGTTGCTTTTATAAGCAGGTTTAGAATTTACACTTACACCCAGGATGCATCTGGAAAATGTCTTAATTACCTGATGATCATCACATTTTCATGATCAGCTGTCTGAAAACCAGCCCTGTGGGATGGCATGAAGTGCTTGCATTTGGGTGGGTGTTTGTCACTGTCCAGGTACGGGAACTGCTGCTGAATTTACTTCTGGAAAACCTTGGGACGTGGTCCTGCTGCCTCCCTCACAGAGACGACAACTTTCTGTGAATATCTGTTATCTTCCACGATGAAAGCCAGATGAATAATTGCTGCTACTTATACTATTGAACTTTCCTGAAGAAATTCTCCACCGGGTTAAGAACAAGCATGACGAATCTCAACCCAAAGGAATGGAGGCGGGGAGTGGTAACTTATAAGCCATGAAAAACAAGAGCTCTAAATGGAAAATGGCTTCGCACTGTAACACTTGGCACCCACCCTTCCACGCTTCAACCTGCGTGGTCGCTGCAGCCAAGAGAAAATGGGGAGCGAGCTTATGCCTTCAGCAATTATAGTAATTACCCCTCCACTGGTGCCAGATGCAGCCTGCCGCACTGTTTGCATGATGGCAGTTTCAGCGAGCAGACCATTATAAAACAGCATTTTTTTGCTCTGGGCAGAGGGCACCCAGCCCTGAGTGCTCTGCAGGTGGGAATTAATCACTCGGGCATTTTTGGGGAGCACTGGAGGCCAAGGCTGATGAAGGGCAGCTCTTCGCTCGAGGGGCTTCAGACCCTGCCAGGGCTGAGCAAAGCTCTCGGCTGCTCTTTGGTGGCTCTCTGAGTTTTGGAGGGCTCCTGCCTGTTTTCAGAGAGCTGCAAACATGAGGAGAGAGCTGCCAGGGGCACTGGGGATGCTGACGGAGCCGTCGCCTTCATGGAGCCTCCCAAGCTCTGCCCTGGAGACGGCCCCTCAGCGTGGGCTGGGTGGTGGCTGGGTCTGCCTTGGGGGTGACGGTGGAAGGAGATGAAGACGTGAGCCGTTGTCTCACCTAGCCATCGCTGCGTGCTGCCTTGGCCCCGGCGCTGCTGCTCTCTGCCCTGAGGGATGCTGACAGACCAGGACCATGTCCCCATGCCACAAAGTGCCACAGTCTCAAAGACTCCATTCGCACGTCCTTGCTGGTGGTGATGGTGGTAACGTAGTATAATTTTGCCACAAAGCCCCCAGTTCACCCTGACCTCCCTATGAGACCGTTATTGTGGTGTGTTTCCCCATGGAACTCAAAGGGTTGCAATTCCCAGTGGGGGGGCAGAGGGAGGTGCCACCCAGGTGAGGGCTGGCATCAGCCATCACGCCTGGGCCAAAATGCGAGACGGGGGACAGGAGTGCTGCAGGAGGTGGGGGGGTGGGGGAACACCCCTCGTGCGGGCTGGGAAGGGTTAACGAGAGGGGCTGCTGGGCCAGGGGTTATTTTGCTGGTTTGCTGCGGCTCTGAGAGCAGTACCTGCGGTACCTGTGGCCTGCTCCCCGAGTGCCAAAAGTGGGGCCTAGAGGCACTATTTAAACCTCAGAGGAAGATATTAAAAAAAAATGCAAAAAACAAAGAGCTTGTTTCAGTGCTCGCCTCCTTTTTCAAACTGGATGGGATCCTGCATTTTTTAAAAGAAAACAAAGCATATTTCATATACAGGCTTTCTTGTAGTCTTTTTTTTTCTTTCCAGTTGCTTTCTGTTTGCTGACGGAGGTTTCGGAGCCCTGGGGAAGGTACATCTGCCAATGATGATCTCGGCTCTTTGTGAAGGCCGGGCCCTGTGCAGGGGCGCTCTGCCCCCCTCGCTGCTACTCCTTCCCAACCAAGAGTGGGCTGAGCTGCCCCGACGGGGTCCTGGTACCGCTTCCCCCCTGATGAGAGTGTCGTCTGGG
>NW_009625790.1:16777-32921 GCF_000690535.1 Cariama cristata | reverse complement strand
GATGTACAAGCCCTAATCTGCTGTCCCAAAATCCTGTCTCCTCTGGCAGCTCCGGAGGCTCTGGGCAGACGTGATGCTACGTTCAGTTACAGACTCAGACAATTCTTAACAGTCGTGGACACTCACCTTTGCATGCTTTTGACTACTTGGCTGGAAGACCCCACTTTTACTCCCAGAGAAACCAAGACACTGAAATGATCCGTCTCATGGCCTGTGGGAACATCAGTGGCAAAGCCCTGGCTTCTGGAGATCGACCTCCAGGACACACCAGCTGAAGAAGTGATGTGTTAAAGCCCTGTCATGGTGTTAGCTTGACATTAACCGCTAGACAAGAAGCTTGACAACCAGCAGAAGCCAGAACCTTAGCAGTGCCCTCCTGTGCCTTATCAGAGGAAAATAAATCTTAACTGATTAGTTTTTTTAAATGAGAATTCTCAGCAAATAAATGAGCTGCCTGTGATAATATGCTGTTTGGAAAGCGAGTCTGCAGAGTGTATACACGGCTGGAAGTCATCAAAACCATCTTATCCCATGGAGTCTCCTGTGCTGAACTTTTGTTTACAATATCAGACAGAAAAAGGAATTTTTCAATGGCTATTTTCTGATAATTTTTTTAGCCAAGCAGTGGCATAATTAGAGCCTGCCTGCATAGGGCCGGGGTATCTTTGCTAGCTGCAGAGACTTGACCCCCTTCTCTCCATCCCTTATTGCTTTGACGCATCTTGCTCCAGTGTAAATCTATGTGTTGGGGTTTGACGGACCCTGAACATCCCATGGAGAGTTTGCCAGTGGTCTTACGGGGCCATCGGTGAGGAGGATAAGCTTATGTCAGGAGGTGAGCACACCGCTTCTGCCATTGTCCTTTCCCGTACCTGCCATGGTGTGTGTGCAAGAGGACCACAGCTGGGAGGGATGCGAGTCCTTACACTAAACGAAGCTGCTGACTGTATTTCTTGCTGGGATTTAGAAGCATTGTTAGTTTTATCCACCAACTGGTTTTTTCCTTAGTTTAACAAGTTCTCCTAAATAATCCTGACATTCAGTCACTGGTTATAAACTGGACTAGGAACAACCTTTCTGAGGATGGTTGTAAATAGCTGACTGTAGTTCACCACGCCATTCATTTCCCCTGATCTCTGCCTCTCTCCTTCCTTTCCTGTGACCTTCTCATCCATAAAGATCCCTTTGTATGGTTTCTGCTAAAAATCAGTGCTGGATAATTGGCCAATTTCCTGCAAGCTGGCAGTTTTGTGGATTCATTGTGCTTACACTCATCTTCCTCGCTGTGTGTCAAGATCATCCGTACTGATGCAGAGTGGTAGCTAGACCCAACCACAGCTGCAGGTCAGCTCTTGAAAAGCACCCATGCAAAAACCAGAGCTTCGAGCACGGTGTGCTGGAGACCCTGGTATTGTAATAACCTCCTGCAGTGGGCAAGAAAACATGTGCTCTGCTGTGGGATGCTGAGGGATACTTCAATGGGAGCATTAGAAAAAAATCTCGACGTGATTCAGATCAGATTGCTCGGTCCGGCATTAGGTAACCATGGAAAAAATGCAAATTGGACTTGAAGTGCAGTCTCCCAATTGTTTGTGTGCGTGAAATCTGTCTGAAAAGCTGGTACTTTTAGATTTACAACAGATTATTTTTGATGCTGGAAGCCTTGAAACTGTTCTGATACGAACCCAAGCTATTCTGCTATCTTAAAAAATGAAGTCTTAAATGAGAACTGAAACTTACTGAATTATGCTTCAGTTACAATATAGCAGAGCAATTTAACATGTGCGTGGAAAGAGGCCTGGGAGGAAGGGGAACAAACCTGAAAATGGATCAGAAACTGGAGCTTTTCAGAGGCACTACACAGGTTACTGCTCTCTGGAGCTGTACCCTGGAGAAATCAGCTTTGCATGCAAAGCCATCGCCGTCCAGCTGCAAAACCCAGCTGAAATGTAAACTTCTCTAAAGTGTTCACGGGTGGTTTGCATCTGTATCTGTGTCCAATTAGCTGGAATTGCGCAACAGCAGTCAGTTGTTTTGCCAGTTCTTCCCTCCTTACCTTGACCCATGGCTTCATTCATTTGTGCGTTGTCGTTGGCTTGAGACCATCGTCTTTTCAGCAGCCAACGCAGCGAGAACCTCGCTTTGTGGGTCTCTGGACAGTGGAAGGATGGAAAGGCTGAATGATGTTTCTGATTCCTGTGGACAGTCATTGTGCAGATGACAGCGAGACCGCTCACCTGGAGTCAGGGAGGATGAACTCGGGTCTGGAGGTGGTCAGGAGCCCAGGCTTTCTGTAATAGGATTTTCACAATGATTTGCTTCCCCTGTCATGTTGTTTCAAATTCCTCACAAGCCATACTTTTCACAGTCTGGATTTTCTCTCATGAATTTCTCAAGGGGCTATCTAGAGGGGAAACTATTTCTCACCATAACAAACAACCAAAGCCTTCATCGTTAAAAAATAAAGCACTAGCATGGCCCTACAATGGACCCCTTTGTCAAGTCACATCTGTTTAGATCACCAGAAATTATAAGCCTTTACTTTTGAAAGTAACTTACTTTTATGAAAATAGGAAAGAGGACTGCAAAACATTCAGAAAAAATCTGCATGAAAGCTAAGGCATGTGACAGTAGTACTCTGTTTTACGCAGAAAAATCAAATTGCCTGTATATACAAATACTGCCCTAGGTGAAGAGCTAGAATGGCTATAGACGGCTCCATAGCACAGGTCGCTGCTGTGCTAGTGTAAAACCAGTCCGGAAAAAAAGTCTGGTCTGCTGGACAGAAAAGCTCTAATTTCAGAGCTAATACCGATTACCTTGTTTTTAGCCCCAAAGTTTAAAATCTGTTTCCCAGCAGTTGTCTGCCATTAGTTGCCAAATTGCAGAGCAAGAGGATTCACACAGGGAATGATGTAAAATACTATGTATGTGAGTTGTATTTGATCATTGGAATTAAATAATCGCAGACATTTGCCTCTGAGTAATAAATGTGCCTGCACACCCAGGGGAAGCTCAAAGTGCTGCTCTGCCCGCGCTAGGCCAATATACAGTTACCCAGAGGTCTTGCAGATAGGGTATGCTGATGCTGCGGCAGGAGTAGCTGCCCAGAAACCCACTGCCTAAGGCCCTGCTCTCGCTCTTTGCCAGCGATGCTTCTTTTCCAAGGCAAACTGCCTTTCTGCAGGCGAGAAGCTGGTAACCACCATCGCGGCAACAACGCATCCCATCTCCATCCTTGGCACTGACCCAGATCAAGCCTCTCTTTTGGAAAGAGACCACTTTCCTCTGAAACCAAGGCAAGATTTTGCAAGGCAGCGAGCCTTAGGACAGTGGATGTAAGTCAGCTTTTACTGGATCGTAAAGCTTTCCTGGGTGCTTTTGAAAATCTGAAATATTTGAGCTGAATTCATTGGGTTTGAATACCGGTAGGTCACTGACCCAGAGGCACTGAGGTTTGGGGGATGCAGATGATCTCAGTGTGAACCATGGTACTTAGGAAAGTGAGTAACGTGGGTCTGAGTTCTTAAGATAGAAGTATTTTGTGAAAAATACTGCTCTCTGCCTGAGGTCACATCAGTCTTGCTGCTGGCCATAGTGGGGCAAAGAAAAAATCTGCTGGTTTCCATTGAGCCAGTTGAGACACCAACCATGCTCATCCTGTTTCACCAACAGCTCTTAAACCATCTTTGCTGCATGACCCCAGAAAGTTTCACTAGCAGTAACTGAAACATCCCCAGCCTTTCGCCTGATGTGAACCTGGAAATAAACTCTAAATTTGTGTGCGCTCAGAACTGAAGATGCTGTGTTCATGTGAGGTGTTTTCCCTAGATAAAAGAGGGAGAAGAAAGGAGGCAAATTTGTTTTCATGGAACTTTTTTTCCTCTTAGAAAGTCCTTCAGAGCCTCTTCAGGGGCACCGTCAGTGGAGATGAATTACAGATCGTTCCTGTATGTCTGATAAAGGGAATGGTTGTAGAAATTCCTCTAATTACGTATTGTTGATTTTGAAATTTCTGTGAGTGACTCTGAGAAGGATTACTGGGTGAGAGGGAGGAGCAGCCTGTTGTAATGAGATAGATACATGGAAATAATTATGGCAATAGTTAGCTTTAAGAATTACTAGAATAAATTAGGCCAGTTTAGGTCAATACATGCAGAGAGTTTCCCAGTTAACTCCTGCGCTGCAGGTACTGTGTTCTGGCAGCTCTGGAGTGACAGGAGTCCGTTTAGCATCCTTGGGGGAAAAGGCTAAACAGCGTGTGCTGAAGCAAGGCTGGAAGATGTCAGTCCTCCATATTTTTAATGTTAAATGATACACAGCAGAGCTGCTTCTTGCCTGTCCTTTCCCCAAGTATTTGATTCTGTCCAATGGTTTAATTCATTCATAAATGCTCTCTGGACTGCACAGTCATGTCAAATATGCAACTGTGTGGGTAAAGAGGTACAAACAAGGTGTGCCCAATTCCTGCATGTAGTTACCGTAGCAAGTGGAAACACGCAGTAGGAATTTGAATACATGCATGAACAGACATCCAGATTAGCAAAGAATTTCTGAAGCAGAGACCTGATTTGAGCAACAAGTCATGGTATCTGTACGTGTAAATTATGTGTGCCATTGCACATGAATTTTGAAACTCTGTTTCTAAGGAATATAGAGATTTCTATGTATTAGACCGCAAAGCTTATCTAAGTTCCCCTTTTTAACCATAGTGATGAGATCACTGGAAAAAGAGTTACCCACTGTTCATCACCCTTCCTCATTTTGAATGCCCATGTGTTAAACATCATGCAGTGCTCGGTTCAGAGCTTGGATATCTTGGGAAAACAAGATCCAGAGATGGAGGTGACAGAATAAGGGAACCCAGAACCAGTGGAGCCGTCTCTTAGATGCCAACCACAAAGAGATGGGAAAAATACAGGAGCTCCAGGAGCTTCCAGCTTCAAGGGATGGAGGTCATCAGTCTAGGAAGGACACGTTCCTCTTCACATCACCCGGACCCTTGCCACTGTAAGCAGCATCAGCAGGATAAAGCCTAAAATGATGAAATGATGAAAGCACTGTGGAGAGCTGACTAATGGTGTCTGTGCTCGGCAGCCTCCGTCTGTTCAGTCCCTGTGGGGCTCTGACCTCTTTTTGGGTGGTTGCTTTTCAGCCAATATCGATACGTGCATCCTTCCTCGTGCTCTTCCCTTATAGACAGAGGGAAGCAAAAGGACATTGACCTCTGTGGGCTAGCAGAACCTGAGCACTTGCTGGTGGCCAGCCTTGAGCTGTCTGGCTACAAACTCATCTCTCACAGGAAACATCAGCACTTACCGCTTTCAGATGCAGTTTAAAAATACCTGCAAAGTCACGCTGGCCCCAGTCACAAGGATGGACACTCTGAGGCCACTGGGAGCCTGGTCCTTGCCGTGCGTTTCCCATTCGTTTTGAGTTCCTATGTGGTTGCATTTAAGCATCAGTGTTGTCTGTGCTCCTCTTCTCTAGCAGGAGTCACCTTTTCAGTTATTACTGTGCTCTTCTGAAGAGGAAACACTGTTGCCTTTTTTGGAGATTTTAAAGATCTTATTTTTCAAAATCACTTTTAGAAACCTACCTCGGAAAATGATGTTTAGTGAGCAGGTGCTTGCTGCCAACAGGCAGCTGAAGCAATGGAAAAAAGGCAAACTACATTTTGCTACTTAAAGTATGAAAAAAAAAATATTTTAAAAAAAAAAAAACGTGGAGCAGAAATAATTTGTCTTTTTGCAGGGTTACGTGCAACACAGACAAGTTCACTGAATTGGTTTACCGCATCAGTCAACAAACAGCTGTGTCAGCAGAAATGTGGGAGCAGTGTGTGCTGGGCTGGGTGGGTGAACACCCTGAGCTGACAAAAAAAGGGGACAAGGACTACCATGGACCTGAGCCTTCAGAAACCAGTGTACCCTTGGGGGCAGAGCCAGTAGTTTCTTCACTATTCCCTTTTTCCGTGTCACTTTGCCCACGTAGAAGCAGCCTGCGGACATTGAATGTGACACTTCTGTAACACCGAGTAGCTAAAATGTGTGGCAGGTATCTGGATCTGGTGAATGCATCTGGGTTTATATTTTCTCATAACTTTTTGCATGCATTTATGGATGCTTTTGCTATCTTTTAAGTCTCCCTCCACTTTCAGTCCACTGTGAGTGCAGGTGTCGGTGCAAACTGTGGCACTGTGACAAAGTGTAAAAGTGCTGCAGTTCCCCCCGGTTGCTGCAGGGATGCCCGGTTTGCAGCGTGTTAACGTTGATGGGTGTATGGAGAGCATCTCTCCTGCACCCATGGCCAGCGTAGATACATGAGCAGATGGGAGCAGGGTCATATGCACATCGTGTTTTGGGGATTGTCTTTCTCCTTTTGCTCCTGAAGTGCCATACAGCTCTGGCTACCATTGGCAGGGTAAAATCTCTGTAGGGTTGATGAGCCTATGTAGCATTAAAATAATGTTGAGGACCAGTCAGCAGTGGCAGAACCGTGGGGGAGAGGAGCTGCTGTTGCCCAGAAGCTTATTGTGGCCACCTGCATGTGACAGCTCTGTAGGGCTTGTTGGGTGAGCAGGACACCGACGAGAGTGCAACAGGCGGTCGCTGCTTGATGGGCAAACAGGACTCACTTCCCTTCCACACCACCACAGCACGAAGCTGGGTTCTCAAGAGGTTTCCTGCACCTCCTTGGTGTTTTGGCAATGAGTGCAGGGGCTGAACAGCCCAGCTAGTTTGTGCAGGTGGTTGTGATGTTTCTTGTATTTTCTGGAGGTTTCCCGTCTTTTCTTTGACCATTCGTTGAGCTGGCCTGGCACCAGTGCAGCACATTTGGTACAAGCTGTTGTATGTCCTGTGCTTGTTGCGGAGCCATCTGCTCACTGCAGAGGGAAGACGAAGCCGGGTGCCACCAGGAGCAAGAGCTGTGCAAGGAGGCTGCAAGGGGCACAGCTGCTGGGCACCGTGGGGTCCTGCTTCTCCCCACGCTGTGCATGATGGACTCCTTCCAGGTGGGACATGGGTGAGCTTCAGCTGTGCAGGAAGAAGATGTAGTGTTGAATGGAGCTAAATCCAGTTGGCGGCCGATCACCAGTGGTGTTCCCCAGGGCTCAGTTTTGGGGCCAGTATTTAACATCTTTATTGATGATCTGGATGAGGGGATCGAGTGCACCCTCAGTCAGTTTGCAGACGACACCAAGCTGGGTGGGAGTCTTGATCTACTGGAGGGCAGGAAGGCTCTACAGAGGGATCTGGACAGGCTGGGTCGATGGGCCAAGGCCAATTGTATGAGGTTCAACAAGACCAAGTGCCAGGTCCTGCACTTGGGTCACAGCAACCCCGTGCAACGCTACAGGCTTGGGGATGAGTGGCTGGAAAGCTGCCCGGTGTAAAAAGACCTGGGGGTTTTGGTTGACAGCCGGCTGAACATGAGCTGGCAGTGTGCCCAGGTGGCCAAGAAGGCCAACAGTGTCCTGGCTTGTATCAGAAATAGTGTGGCCAGCAGGACCAGGACAGTGATCATCCCTTTGTACTCCACGCTGGTGAGGCCGCACCTCGAGTGCTGTGGTCAGTTTTGGGCCCCTCACTACAAGAAGGACATTGAGCTGCTGGAGCGTGTTCAGAGAAGGGCAACAAGGCTGGTGAAGGGCCTGGAGAAAAAGCCTTATGAGGGGCGGCTGAGGGAGCTGGGGTTGTTCAGCCTGGAGAAGAGGAGGCTGAGGGGAGACCTGCTTGCCCCCTACAACTAGCTGAAAGGCGGGTGTAGCGAGGTGGGGGTTGGTCTCTTCTCCCTGGTAATTAGCGATAGGACAAGAGGAAACAGCCTGAAGTTACACCAGGGGAGGTTCAGGTTGGATATTAGGAAGAACTTCTTCACTGTAAGAGTCGTTAGGCATTGGAACGGACTCCCCAGGGAGGTGGTGGAGTCACCATCCCTGGAGGTGTTCAAAAAATGTTTAGATGTGGCGCTTTGAGACATGGTTTAGTGGGTTTAGTGGGCATGGTGGCGTTGGGTATACGGTTGGACTTGATGATCTTGAGGTCTCTTCCAACCATAACAGTTCTATGATTCTATGATTTATATGAGTTAGAAACCTGTGTCTTCCCACGGCAGAGAAGCTGCGAGCCTCAGCCAGACGCCGAGCGTGCTGAGCCCTGACAGTGAGACATGCAACACCGTTCGAGGCATTTTGGATCTTCTCTGACAGGGCACGCTCCGCACCAGCAACCCAGCCAATTCTGAAAAAAAAATTAGTTTTGTTCTTATTGTCCCCATCAGAACTTATTAAAAAAAAAAATCATCCTCACAACCAGTAGCCAAATTTCTGTCCGTTTACGTCTCACATTGGAGGCTGGGTAATTTGGGAAGATTACGGCAGTAAACAGAGTTGTAAACAGAATAAACCTGGATAGCATTGCAAAGGGCAGCCCTGTTAAATGTGGTTCTTAGTGTCAGTGTAATTTGTGTGTGGTTTCATTTAGTTTATAAAGTCAGCGCAGCGATTGGATACACTGGATGAGATAATTGGAAAATGCCTTACTCACTGGGATGTCTTCAAGATTTAACTCTAAGCTTAAAATCAGTTCTAATTCCAGCCAACTGCTTAGGCCTAGTTTTAAGTCTGTGTGTAATCAGGGATGTTTCTGTAGCGCAGGAGCAGAATTATTATTTCGGTGCCCTGGCCAGGTGTGCGGGAGGGATCCTGCCCGCGCCGGTCGGGCTGGGATTCGGCAGCCCCTCCTGGCAGCACTGCGCATGGGAGCTGCCACAGCTATGAAGTAATGCCTTGGTTCACAGGCTATTTTTGAAGCTAGAAATGTGAGTGTAACCAACGCTTCAGCATTTTCCCACACCTTTCATGTGACACAGGACTGTGCCCAGTCATAGGACTCTGTCCCTAGGACTTAAAAATTGTCACAGTTTCACTTCCCTTGTGGGTTTTTTTTTTCCTTCGCTTCCGGAGGCAGCAGAGCTGGTTCCCTTTGCTGCCCCGATAGCTGCCTGGGGAACTGCCTCGTACAGCTTCTTTCTGAAAAATTACTTTCTTTGGGAGATTCTCACCTATTTTGAACTGGTTTTGCAGGAGGTTGTGCCCCTTTCAGTCTCTCTAGGTGTGTTTCACACTGGTTGTTCCGTATCTTGAAACACAGAACCAACTCTTGAGGCAGAAAAAGGAGCTTTACAGGTTGTTTTGTACATCATTTCTACCTTAATGCAGTTAAAATCAACACTTAAAACCGATAAAATGTACAGCAATTCGCACCTTTATAGTGAAATGATTAAAGAAAAGCAAACGTCAGCTATTGCATGTAGCCCTTGCCCATCCACACCTTTTGGATGGATTGCTACCTGGTCCTCTTCAAGTCTTGTCCCCTGTTGCTGTGTGAAGGGGGAACTGCCCGGCAAAGGCACACAGAGAAATTGGCTGTACAGAAAATGCTTCAATTATACATCTAAACCCCAAACTACCCAGGGAAGTGCTGGCGCTCTGATCTGCTTCAATTACAGTCAGCCTAGGGATTGCTATGACACTAGTCATTAAAAGTGCTCAATCAGCTATGTGAGTTTTAAGTTGATGGTATTCCTGTAATTCTAACATACTATTAGAATGTTAATTAAAAAAGCATACCAAAATGAAATACTTCGAGAACCAAGAACCTGTCATTTGCGTAAAAATACTGGATTATAAACTGCTTCTTCTACTTTTGCTGCCAAATATGCAAAGTAAATTGCACAATTTCAGGGATGCAGTTGAGCCGCTTTGTGTTTTTCTTTCTCCAACTCAGAAGAAACGTTTTCTTCTATCTGAGAGGGAGTCATTTGTTTTTCTTGCCACGTAATACGTATGGGCTCTCATCAACATTAATACAATAACTTTTCCACCATTTCTTACCTCACTTCATCACAATGCTGTGATTTTTCTAAGACAAGGATTGTTTGTTTGCTTTGTTTGCTTGCTATAATTTCTTAGTTATTTTTCTAAATAAAGTCAAGTGAAGTTAAGCAAGAAAAGCAGCAATCGCAGTTATGAGCCGTACCAACTCTTATTCCCATCCCTACTCAGGCATGAGAGTGTTCTCAGCCAGCGGGACTGTTCGCATCCAAACTTTTCCTTAGCTGTCAAATACCCAAATCATTTACCTGAGCTTCATCCATAGATTGCACAATCAATTACTGCTTTATGACAGATCTTGGGACGCTTTCTTGTTTTCTTAGTGCTTTTTTTTTAATTGCAAGATTATCAAATGCTGGATAATGTTTCACCAGTGTTGTGGTATACCCCAGGAGAAAGGAATGAGGAGGCTTTTAGAAACCAGCCTCAGGAAATCCTTAAATTCATGTGCCTGCAACTCAGTTGTTGAGAATGAGGTTTTGGATGTAATCTCCTCAATGGGAGAGGCAAATTGGCCATACTGGTCTCAGTTGTTGGAATAGGAGAGAGCAGGTTGGCATAGAAGATGGGTATTTCGTGGGAAGTGTACACTGTCATAGAAAACTTCAAAATATTTTTAGAGCATTTAAAATCTGGTAGTAGCTTATATGTTCATTATTTAAATCCGAATAGTTAGGATGTTCAGTCATGATTCCTTTATAGGCAAATGGTGCTAATAGCTCAGTGGACACCACAAGTGTCCAAGCCTTGTTTCACAGGTGGGACATCCAGGTTCTCAGATATATTACCTCTCCAGAATTTGGTACTTTTTCCATTTTGTATCATTTTACTGTCCTTGTCTAAATTGTCACTTTGGATTCTTGTTTTGTTTTATACTCCCAAAGTTACACCAGATATTTCAGGACTGTGCAATAGCAAACGAGGTGAAGGGCCCATATTGACCATCACAGGCACCGTTCCAGCCATGGCTCCTGGCACAACTGCTAGCCAGGGCCAAACGCAGCTCTTCTGGCTCGTAGCCATCCCAGCAGTATATCCCCCACAGCAACATGTCTGAGCCCACATAAAGGTGTAAAACATATGCCTGTTCTACTGATGACGGTGGTCCTTAGTGTATTTGTCCCCAAATTTTAGCGAGTAAAAGAGGAAAATTATTCAGCATCTTCCAACAACTGAGGTTAGAAAGGACCTCTGGGGGTCCCTGGGGTTGATACAGGATTGATATTAGTTTGATCTGAATATAGAAAAGGGCTGTGAGTGCTTACAGGACATGTTTCTCTCTTGGGGCTCCTCTCAGGTTCTTTCGAAGTCAGCACAGAGGCTCCCTTTGACGTTAAGTGGCAGCTCTAGGATCCACAGGCAGCTGGTATAAGCTCCTGGAAGAGACACAGATGTCTCCAGGGCCACTTCCACCAGTCCTGAGGCACGTGGGGACGTGGATGACCTGTTGCAGGTTCCTGTCTCTCTCCACCACCTTTTGGGAGAGCCTCTGTGACCCACTCAATGCTTGGAGATACTCAGGTAAGAGGTAGATAAGAGGGACCTTTACCTTGGTGAGAAGGTCCAGGTGCCTGGCTCTGTGCTGAAGTCAGTTCATATGTTCCTACTCATTTCAGAAAAAGTGTTTGTTAAGATGGATTTTAGTCTGCGATAAAACAAACGACTTGCGAGTCCACCACAACTCTTAAGGATCTGCTGAGGCTCAGCGCCCAAGTGTCATTGCACAGTGAGGGTTTTCCTGCTGTTAGATTTCTCCTGCACTGCTCGAGTGTGAGCGGAGAAGAGCTCAGCCAGCAGGATTTAAGCCCAGAAGCTGAAAGCATTAGGCTGTTACCGTAACATGGACTTACTTGCTCTCAGACTTGTGTTTATAGACAAGAATTTGGGAGTTTCCAGGGAATCCACAAAGAAAATGGAAGGGCAGCATTTATGACACACCATGAAGTGAGACCACAGCAGTGGAATGCAGCTGGGTTGAACTTTCTAAGACTCCTTGCTACTGCAAAGAAAATCAGGGGTTAAGAAAGCTGTACCGTTTTTGCAGGCAGTATTCAGCCCCCACCACCAATGTTCCGATGTTGAAGAAAATCCAGTGTGGAATAGTAATAGTAATCTCTTGCACTGATGTGCTGTAGAGTTTTATGAACAAACATTTCTGCAGGGAAAAGCTTTTGCTTTCAGGGCAAAAAATCAAGATTTATGTTCAAAGTCTGAACAGATTAAAAGCAAAACCTTTTGATTAATCAGCATTCTCTGTGGGTTTTGGAGTTTACTGCCCAGGTCTGCATTTCCCTTTGCCCTCTGTGCTATTTCTTATCATCAGGTGCTCCAAAAAAGAACCTGCAGACACGGCTGGCTAAGCTGCAGGAGTGCCAGCGGGATGAGTGGCATCACAGCTCTCCTCTACATAGTCCCCGTGACCATCCCAAGGTGTAGGCTCCCCGCAGCTCACACGCAGAGTCAGTCACAGTCTGGTGTAAGGGGATGGCTCCATGCCGGCCAGGCTGGCTGAGCTCCCTACGGCAGGGATGGCATTTACCTTGGGAAGATGGTGTTGCCAACATCTCACCTGCAGCACTCCGAGGCAGCTATAGCAGGGGCCACCAGCCTTGGCTTTGCTCTGGATGCCGGGGCTGCTCTGGGCCCTGAGCTGGGCTCTGTGTCGCTTTTTCCTCTCCTGCAGTTGCAAGTCACCTGGTGGAACACTAGAGATTCAGGAGCCTCTATGATAGCAGCACAGGGTACCCCACAGTAGCATTTCTAGATCCAAAAGTGTTATGTTCCTACAGCCCAGTATCTCTTCATGGTGAAATGTGAGGGCTGGAGTACCCATCTGCAGATGAAGGCTTTATTCTTACCCCTTCCTAATCTGAAAATACCAGGACAATGCAGAATCTTAATGTGTTTGCATATGTAGACCACCAGACTAGGGAAATGTTAGAACCAGACCTATTTCCATTAAAGCTGGTGCCAAAACCTCTTCTTGACTAATGCAGGACGGGAGTTACCCCTCACCCCTCAAACACAACTGGATCTGGCAGGAACAGAGTCAGCCTGGCACCCGTGGGCAGAGCAGGGCTGTCGCACCCACATGCCTCACCAGATGCTCTGCTTGAAAGCCTGCCTTGGTTTGCAACCAAATTTGACGTCTCAGCCTGGCGTCATTTTTTGAGGACATTTGGTGGAAAGAGAATATTATATTGCAAGATAGCGGCAGATGCTCTGGGACTGCCGTGCTTGTAATGATGCTTCTGGTGTCCAGAGCCCTGCCACAACCCTCTCACACATAATCATCTTGTAAAGTTGATGTCGAGCTCCTGACAGGCTCCTAATCTGTCCTGACACGTACGCAGATGCTCAGCTGAGTGTCATTTCCTGCTCTAAGGAGCCCAGATTGTTCCTGACTGGCCCTTGGGTTTGAGCAATCGGTTTAATTTTTCTCTTTCATTTATTTCCTTTGCTGGAGGGGACTGTGCTTCAGCCCCCTTCTGTAAATCTCCTTATCATGTGGCATATGAAATAGGCTCAGCAGGGGCAAGGCCTTTATTTATTAACTGAACTCCTGCTGGGTTTAGTGATGCTGCAGCACAGGAGGTTTGCTTGGGGTACGTTGCTGTTCCGAGCGCTGGTTCAGTGCGCGCAGCTCCTTCCACAAGCACACATCTTCTGCAAGGCGCTCGGCATGGTGCCGGTGGGAGCGTGGGGCGAGGGTCTCTGCTGCTGATGGGAGGTGTAAAGGGCTCGAGCCCATCGTTGTTGAACCCAAACGAGGTTTAGGCTGAGCGAAGAGCAAGGTGCAGCTCCTTTTTGGGTTGCTTGCTCCTGCTCTCATGCCTGGGACGGCTCAGGGCTTGCCAAGAGAAAAACTCCTGGAGGAGCAACGGCTGCAGCGCAGGCAGGCAGAGGAGGGCTGGTGCCGGCTGCAGCGCAGGCGGGCAGAGCAGGGCTGTGGCCGCAGGTCTGGGGGCAGCTCTGCCTGCTCGCCTTGCAGAAGGGAACGCTCCACTTGGAGTCCTTTCTGAAGCAATTTGAGGTTAATTAGCAACTTCTGGCTTCACTATCTAGCTGGTCTGTTTATCTTTTGTCTGAGCGAGTTCTCGTCTCTTCCTGTTGTTGTTCTGTCTTCCTGAGCAAAGGGGGACGCCAGACACCCTGCCCCGCCACGCGTGGGGACTTGCCGGCCTGGGCAGGTTCCTACTGCTGCCTCCTCCCCGTTCCCAGATGTGCAGACTGGTGGTCTTTGCCTTCTGAAATGTCTCTCCTTACCCATCCAGTTCTCTAATTCTGCTTCTGCGTAAAGGAGACCCGTTGCAATGTGAGGTAGTGAAGGCCAGAAGCACAGTGCCGGCTGCAGCAGATAGGAGGAGAGAGCTTGGAAAGCCACAGCCAACCGCGCTGGCTCAGAGGTCTCATGACCCACGAGCTACCACAAAGCACAAACACGGCAAGCTGTCCTGGTTGGGACCAGCCCTTTGCACTGCCCAGTGCTGGGCTGCCTGGGGCCCTCGGCGCATCGCCGCAGCCCGTGGGTGGGTGCTGGAGGAGAGAGACGACATCTGAGCTGCCCTTGACCGCTCCTCGGAGCCCAGCTGTTAATGCCGATGGAAGCGATCCAAATACCAGCACATGGGCTCCAGCTAAGCCTTGGGGTCACCCCTGCTTTGCAGCAGGCATGCACCAGCCGTAAATATAGGCCAGTGTATTAGTAATGCATGCACCGTAAATGTTTTATGTAACCTCATAAACTTCGAGTAGCTGTAATCTTATAAAGCCTGTGGCCTTTGCTGGACTGGCATTTTAGGCAAGAGGCCTGGAAGAGTCGAGCCATCTGTGGTGGTAATGAGTTTCTCATCCTTTCAGAAAGAGAATAGTCCCTCGGTGGCCTTCCCCGTGAAGTCTCCTGTCCTGAAGATTGCATGGGATTTTCCTAACTTGCATGTCAACGAGGATCTAGTGGTGCAGCAGGGAGAACCCAGAGTGAAACTACTGGATATGACCCTTAAATTCATCCATCAAACCACTGCCATGGTAGGACAAGTGAAACAACAGATACTGAGCAAGGAAAGATCATCTGTATGCAGAGCAATTATGCAGTCTATAAACAAACCCCAGATCCATGCAAACCCAGAGGTGCTTCTGAACACAGCTGTTCATTTTAGGTTGAATGAAGCTTTTCCCTGCCCTCTGTGAGAGCAGACTGCCTGGAGGCTCCCTGCGGGCTGGGTGGCAAAAGGTACAGCCAAAGACTTGCTGGGGACTGTTTTTGTAGGGACTGTTTCTTATCTTTTAACACCTTCATTCCTCTGTCTTGGGCCTTTCTGAACTCTCTCCACAGAGGATTTGACCCCTCCTTCCTACCTCCCCATTCTCCACCACAGGGTAACCCAAGCCCTGCAGCGATGGTTCTTGCGGGAAGACCTCCACCAGACTCAGCTCTCTCTGTCTCACGGAAGACCCTGCCTCCCTCTTGACCCTCTCATGCTAGAAATCCTTCCTGCTCTCTTCCCACTTGTCCAGCCCAGCGTGCAGGCAGATGGTTTCTGTTGCAGCTGTCGGACCACAGCTGCGTTGCTGAGCCTCAAGTCGACCGAACGGTAGCTCTCCCTGCGCCCAGCCTGCTCCTGCCCCCTTCTCGGCACAACCGCTCCACGGGTGACAGAGCTCACTGCCAGCAGTGGTAGGATGCATCAGGCTCTTCCCTCCTTCACACCAGGAATTTTAACACCAGCTCTGCCTGCACAAGAGAGTTGCGCAGCTCAAGCAACAGGCATGGTGCAGAACATTCCCTTTATTTCTCAGGGGGTGAAGTCTTTACTCCAGCCTTCAGGTTTAACCTTTGTGTGATTCTGCTGGGTGTTTCAGGTCTCTTAGTTTCGTGCATGACCCCTATGGGAAAATGTACTGTTCCTCCTGGCTTTTGGAGCACATGCCCAGGATTGTCTTCCTGAAGGCCTAAAATGTACTTGGGTGGTAACACCACAATAAGGAGATCATGAGGGAAGAGCAGTGCCGGTGGAAAGTACCCTCCCTTCATGCAGGGACTGGGCAGAAAGCAATTTTGGAAATACTCGATGAGAGATGTGCATGGACGTGCATCTCCCAGTATCAGATGGTTTCTTCCTGTAGCCCGTCATCTGGTCACACAGAAGAGAAGGCATCTGTCTGGAAAGCTCTTTTTCACACTCCCACTGTCTGGGTTTTCAATTCAAATACTGCCCCAAACATGCATCTGCTTTCTCTTTCATT
>NW_009625790.1:0-16746 GCF_000690535.1 Cariama cristata | reverse complement strand
GTTGTTACTTCTTCCCCGGCCCGCCCCCCCCCACCGCCCCGAAGTATTTTTCTGGACTAAGGTATTCAACCAGGAATAGTCAGGGTTCCTTGGTTCCTGAAATGCTGGGCTCCTCTGCCAGCCAGTGGTCCCACACCCACGGTCTTGCCAGCTGGCCCACCCCAGGCCACTTGCTGCTTGTATAGAGCCCAAATCCTATAGTTCCCTCTGCCAAGATGAACCCAGGCTTTGAGTTTTAGCCTGTTGGTCCTTACCAAACCACTTTTCTCGGAAATCCAGATCATGAGAAATATATGCAAATGCTTTCCAGCTTTCCAGCCTCCTACTTTCCTCTGTTAACCTCAGGAGCAGGCAGTGCCCATCTCTGCCCATCCTGCATTTTGTGGACTCCCTCGAGAGCTGAGGCCTCTCCTTTGTGGGAAAAGCCACAGAGCAGTGGTTTCTGTGTGTTTGATGAGCAGGTGAGACACCAGTGCTTGTTCTCCCCGCTGCCAGCTTGGCTCTAGGACGGCTGTGCTCTGAACACTGTGTCGAATGTGCTCCAATTTCAATGGGATTTCATTTCCACTCGTAGCGGTTCACATGGTGCAGCTCAGCTTCTGGACTCGGCCTCGCACAGCGCAGCTCTGTGCCAGAGAGTTTGTGTCCTGCAGAGACGAGCCAACTCCGAACAGTACGTGGGTCTGATATCATTGCAACCGATCTTGGCCCCGTGCATGGGAGAAACGAGTCTTGGCAGAGAACTGTCCTTTGCTCCTCTATTTTCCTCCCGCCTGCTGACCCTCTCCCCGAGGGCTGCGCCAGGGACCGGCTCCCCACGCCGGGTGGCTTCTGGGGCTGATGGAGATGTCTCCCTCCATGAGATGACTCCTGGACCTCCTGACAAACCCTCTGGTCACCACTACAGCCTGTTTGCTCTGACCCCTGTGTGCAGAGCTCCCCCGAGCCCCCAGGCCCATCCATCGTCTCTCCAGAAATGCCCAAGCCTATGCACGAGCCAGGGCAGAAGTTTGAGCACTTTTTGGGGAAGGAGCTAGAGGCAGCTGAAGAGGGGATGTCACCTCCTACGCCTGGACTCTGCCTTTTCAGGCCTGTGATGCGTGACCAGCTTCACGCAGAGCATCTCCTGTGCCAGGGCTGTGCCAACCTTTCTGCCTGCAGCCAGGAGGGGAGAGTGGAGGAGGTGACTGAGGAAGGCTTGTCCCAGCTCGGAGGTGGGAGCTTCCTTCCTCCTTCTCTCTTTGGAGGTGGGAGATTTGCATTTTGAGCTGTTGATCTACGCCACCCCACAGCGTTTCAGCTCTAGGGAGGCACTGGGTGGATAGGTGAGGTGAGACTCAGCTCTTCAAGGAGGTTTTATCTGCTGGAGCCTCTCCAGGCAAAGGGATCAGAGATGCCTCAGACCGTTGGTACCTTGCAAGGGGGAAATGAGGACATGCGAAGGCGCCAGGTTAGGGCAAGGGCTCCAGCCCACCTCCTCTGGCCAGTGCCTTTGAGAGCTTTGATCAAATTGCTGAGAGGAAAACTGGAGAGGAGTCCAATGTGGTGTCTTGAGGACTGAGCCCATGTTAACCCTTAGAGAGACTGCCTGAAGGCTGGGGCTCCTTACTGCAGGTCACGGACTGGTTGTGCTGTCTCTAGTTGCCCTTCCTCTCTTCCAGGCAAGTAGTGGGAGAGACTACGAGCCTTGCATAGCCCCAGCCCATCTGCCAGGTGTGAAAACTCCTCTGCTGCTTTCTCAGCTGTACCCGTAGACCATTAACAGAAATAAAAGACCTGATTTGAGAAGTGTGCACAGACAGGCCAGAGCCCGGCCCATTCTGCCACCGCTGGGTCTGCAGGCTGGGAACAGCCTCTGGAGACAGCCCAGGCAGCAAGGACAGGCGGGGTCAGGATCTGAGTTTGGAGGTGACACATTTGCAGCTGTTTCTAATTGCGATGGGAAAACTCATGGCTGGGAAAGTCCCTGTTAATTGGTGGAAATTCAGATCAAGTGGATTAAGAATGGGAATGCTAACGTGCCAAGATAAACCATTCTTTTCCTGAACATTCAAGTATGCACTAGACAGAGTAGGAAAACCAGTTTACAGGTGGAGATGTGTAAATCTTCCATCTTCACGTGTGAGACAGGATTTACAGACAGCCTCAGCCTTCTCTCCCTTGCTTACTGCCACTGCTCCATGCAACACCCTCAGGATGTTGCACCGGCAGATACATAGGCTGGCAATGCCAGCCTGGTTGTCTGACAGCAAGTAAAACCCACCTCTGCTTGGTGTGCATCACTTCTTCTCTGAAATAGCTGTGCGTGTACTGCTGTGGGAGCTCCTGAATGTGTAAGCCACTTGGTGCAAGCTTTGCCTATGCAATGCTGCTTCTGACCACAAATTACGAGTATTTAATCAGTCAGATTCATTTCCGTTCCCATACTGCTGTTGTAGTTGTCGTGGTGCAGGTCAAAAGGCACGGTGCCGTGATTTGCGAAAAGCCCAATGACTTGACATTTCATTCTCGGTGGGAGGGCGGATGCCCTGGTGCAGAGGTGTGGGGAAAATAAACAGAGCAAAGCTGAGAGGAGCAAATGCAGGCGGGCATCTGAGAGACCAAGCCCTCGCCCTGGGGCTTCATCCAGCAACTGTTACCTATGATTAAGAGTCCATATCAATCTCGATGTCATGAAAGTCACCCAGACCATGAAATCCCCGTGTTCGGTGTGGAAATAAAGCATTTGATGCATTTTTGTTTGAAATGCGTTAAATCTGCGTTAGAGGGGCCGCCAGGGAGTGTTTGGGCCTCGTCGGCCAGGAGGAATCATGCCGTCTCGCTCCTTTGCGGAGCAGGGCGTGCAGATCCAGCGGTTCCTAACGGCTCATCCATGACAAACTACAAAAAATCGCAGAGATGTTTGCCACGGTCAGCCTGTGAAATCAGCCTCCTCTCTAGGAATGAGAAGCCTCCGTAGCTGTGATCCAGGGCTGCCCGGCTGGCTGCGGCTTCCCTGCCAGAGAGCAGCTCCCAGCAGTGGCCAGGCGGGCAGGGAGGCAGGGCAGGGCTGCACAGACTCCAGCGTGCAAGAGGGATGGGAAAAGCCGAGTGAAAACAAGAGGCTACAGTAGTTTGATACCCCACTCCGTTAACCTGGCACTTGCATACGTGGTGGAAAGGGCGTTTAAGCATCCCTGGCTTTTCATTCACAGGCTTTGTGCAACGCGGGCTGTAAAGCCACTCTTTGGGTGAGACTTTCTGCTGGCACGTACGATGTGTTTTAGCAGCCAGATCACCCTGGGGCTGTCCCTGACTGTTCCAGCCGTCCCTCAGGATCCCTGCTTGCACCTGCAGCCAGAGGGGATGCGCTGAAGCCTGCGCCGCGGTGCTGGAGGAGCTGCTTGTCGCTGTGGCAGGGCTCGGGGTCTGCCCTGGGTTTCCTACAGTTCAACCGCTTGCAGCTACGATTTAACAAATTTGCTGATTGATAACTCTCTGGAGTGCATTTTCCCTTCCTTTCCACATAATGTCCCAAGTGCAGCTCTCCCTTTGACAGTTCCCATTTGTGGAGCAAAGATGGGGGGTTTTGTCCAAAAAAGAGGCACATCAGAGAGGCCAGAAGCAGATGCCTTGCTGAGCACGGGGGCCTGGCAGCGTTTATTTGTGCGAGGTAGAGTTCTCACGCTCTAAATATACTATCTGTGATAAGGGAAGGGAAAAAGCCCAGCATGGAAATATTCCTTCTGTAAGAGAAATAATTTGCTGCTGCTAAAAATATATGTTCATATTATTCCTGCCTTGGTCTCTAGCTTGATGGGAGAGAGTGCACGCAGGCTGCCCTCAGGGGACTCAGCTCCGCGGCACAGACCCCAGGCACTCGGAAAGGCCGTGCGTCCGCTGGGGCTGGAGGGATCGCAAGGAGGACAGAAGGGGCTCCTCATCTTCGCCCTGGTTTATCATCTCCATCTCTTTCTCAGGGCAGTAAAACCATGATACGGGGTTGCCCCAAAGGTCGTAGGAAGTAACGTCTAAGCAGGTGCTGACAGTGGGAAAGGAAAGTGATCTGCAGCATTCCCAGAGCAGCTGGGAGCCCGTTCCCAGCCCCGGCTGCATGGAGAGGCAGGAACGGCTTTGTTCGAGGGGGATGCATGTTCGGATCAGTGGGATATGTGTAGTCCCTTCCTGTCTCATCTGCAAGCATCCAGGGCCTGGTGCTTCCTTCCCCGGTTGCTGCTCCCAGGACCATGAGTCCTCATTCGCAAGCGCTTCTGTGCCCACGGGCGAGCGGAGCCCAGCCGAGCTGAGTGACCACCCCACGGGGCAGCGCCGGATTTCCCAGGGACAGCCCCTGGGCTGGGAGACAGAGCTTGCCCAGGGAGCCCTGCCTGCCCTGCCCGCCCTGCCCACCTTCCCTCCGCTCTGCAGTGCTGAGTGAGAGAACGGATGGTGTTTGCTGCTGCCCGGGCCTCAGGTGGCAGAGCCTGGTACGGCTGTCTTGAAGTCAGTGAGGAACACCTCTGTGAAGTCATTCCTATTAGAAACAGGTGAAATCTTTGGCAGAAGAAGGCCTTGCTGCTGTGGAGGTGTCAGTAATGACAGACCTTAAACCCTAGCAGACCTTGCTGCAGTTTTTGTAGATCATATAATGCCTTGGCATTGCTTTTTTGATCCTCAGAGACCTCCTGCCCTGTTTGGGCCCCAGTATCTGTCCCAGAGCATCCTCTGACCATTATTTGTGAAGTTGCATTAATTTCCAGGTAGATGATCCTGATGGGAGAAGGTCACAGCATAGTTTCAGTTCAGGATCCAGCAGCTGGACCACTTGGCAGGGAAAACACTAGTGGGAAACCTGAAAGATGCCTTTTTTAGTACATCCTCATTCAGACACCCTTTTTGAAGGTTCACATATACCCTTAAGGATCAGGCATGTTCATAGGCAAGACCATAACCAAGGTTATTTCAAGAAGGTAATGAGAAAAATCTTTACTGCTCAAATGTGCTCCAGAAAGCCCTTTGCCAGCCGTGTGGCGGTCACTGAATGTAGTTTTGAAGCGTTGCTTGCTTTGCCAATTCGTCGTGAGCTGACGAAGGGCAGCATCCATGACTTGTGCATGGCTGGGGCTACAAACCTTGCCCAGTCTGTGCTCCGTCTGGCCAAGGCGGGTTTTGGAAGGCTCTTGCAAAGCCTGGAGGGGAGCTCAAAGGGATTCTTCTCTACATGTGCTTAAGGTAAATGTGACGTCGGTGGAAGTGCTGGCTGAGAGCCCAGAGGCGCAGGAGGCCGTGTTTGGTGGTGCAGAGCGTGTTGCACCCTGGCATGTCCCCATTGCCCCCCACCGTCAGCCAGTTGGGAGGGCGATGGTGAGGGACAGTCGTTACGCGTGGGCATGGTGGGGCAGCAAGCGGGATTTGCTGGGAGTTTGTAGAGGAGGTGTGTGGCTGTGGTGAGTGGGTTGGATGCTGTAATCCCTACGGTTGGAGCTACAGCAATAGCACAGCATGTTTTAGCTCAGGTTAAGGACTGGGAGAAATGCAAAACATCAACCCCAAAGCGGATCTGGTGTTGAGCTGTTCCCAATGCGTCTCCGTACGGACTTCGGGGAATGGTTTTGCGAGGATGTTTCACTTGCCAGGCTTGTTTGTGCAGCGCTGGCTGGGTGACTCAGAGCCTCGTATCAGCCTTCGCAGGGAGCCGCAGGTTTCCTTCTGGCCTCAGCAGAGCCTCCGGGACTCTGCCTCCACCCCGATGGGGCATTCGTTCCCCACGGGCTGCCCGATGTCCATCCTGGCATCGTGTCAGGAATGTGTGTGTGCTGGGCTGGCCCGGCAGGGTGGGGGAATTGCCACCAAAAGAAAGGGAAAAGCTGCCTCCTTGTTTTTCCTGCTTCAGACCCTCTCCCATTTCAATCGCTGGGAAAGGCAGGGTTCGGCCTGGCTCAAGGTTCCGTCCTTCTGCTGCCTGGCCCCGGGCCAGTAAGCATGGGAGCGAGCTAGACACAATAACAAGTATGTCAAACATGGGATCACTTCCCTGCAGACCCAGCCGAGTGTGCAAGCAGTGCTGGGAAGGGATTAGCGGGGCAGGCCTAGCAGTAGGGCTAAAGCATGTTAAAGTTATTCAATAGATTATTTTTTTTCCCCAGGTATTCTTCCAAAAAAGGGAGCTTCTTACCTCTGCGTGACCGGGTTTTGGTGTGCAGAAGTTCTGCCCCATCCGTAATTCTGAGGCTCTCTGGGATGGAGTGAGTTTGGGTGATTTTGCAGAGCCTGGATGCAGCCTGCTTCAAGCCAAGAAGACAAAAGGGGTGGCTGGGGCATCTGCTCAGCCCTTGATTTAGGCAACCAAATGCTGGCAATGACCCGTTCTTCTGCTCCGATCCTCAAGCCCAGGCAGGATTTGTCTTTTGGATGCATTGACTTAATGCAATGGCTGGTCCTTGGTAAGACGTAAGAGCAAAATCAGGTCAGCTGCTGCCCCAGCAAGTCAGTACAGCAATAGCGGCATGTACTATTGAAGGTCAGTTTAAAATAACTTTTATCTTGCTTAAAACACAGGGAAGGTGAAGCAGATCTTAATGTGTGCAGACGTGGCCAGAATGATTTATGGGTGACTGCTTGTCACTCGCTGCTCAGCCTGCTGCTACTCTGCTGGGAAGGATCGCTTTGCTGGGGATTCAAATAGTTGTAGATTTTCTTTTCTTTCTCCCGTAATGGAAACGTCGGAGTTTCTCAATACAGATAGAGTCTGGGTTGGGAACAGAGCTGAGGAAGAGCAGAAGTCCTTTCTCCTCCTTCTGCCCTCTGGTCACTGCCACGCTAGGACCAGCCAGCACGCTCCTGGGGGGCTCACGCCAGCCCTCACCAAGAAGAGGAAAAGGAGACAGGACAGTTGTGGTTTAAGGGAGGCTACTAACTGGGGAATTTGGGATAATTAAGGAAAGATGGTCAGCTAGGTGGTGAGAAGGGCTTGCTCAGAGATTTCCTTCCAAGCTCTGTTAAACTGTCACTTCAGTGTTGACCTCACTTGAGCTGTGGGGTTGATTCTCACCTGGCTCCTGTAGCAGCCAGGACAGGAGGGTAACACTTTGGCTCTGTCCTCCTCTGGCTAAAGGAGAACTGTTGAAACGTCGGCCGTCAGCCGCAGCATCAGCGCTCGCATGCAGCAGCAGTCACTGCGTGGTGGGACTGGCCCCACAGCAGCCCCGTGCGAGCCCTGCCAACTGCCCGTCGGTCACACGCTTTGAGTTTTGCTTTTTGCAAATGTGCGAAAAGGTGGAGGGAGAAGAAAGCAATGGGTGCTCAGATAGCCCAGTCCCATGCTCATCTGCCGGTTGGCCGGCAGGGCCAGGAGACTGCAAATGTGTGGAAAATACAAACATCTTCTGCAGAGAAGTGCAGAAGAAACTGCTTTTCTGACAGTTCAATGCGTTTTTGTCTTTAATTGCTACTTACTTTCCTGCCTTACCTCCCTTGCTAAGTGGGGACTGGGAGCCCGTGGGTGGTGGTACCCCCAGCACATGGCAGCGACACGCCGTGCCGCAGAGAGCGTGTGGGCCTGGGGAGTGATGGCTTCGCAGCCGGGACATGGGGGACGTGACACATCCAGGTTGACCAGAGAAGCTGTGCCAGAGCCAGGCCTGGTCTTCTGAGCCCTGCTTTAGTGTCTGAGGCTCATGGTACTGCTGAGGGTTATGCCTTTGGGGGACGGTCCCGGCACGTCTTGAGTGGGTGTCCGCAGCCGTGCCCAGCATGCCACTATGCCGGACAACCCAAGGAGGTGGCGCGTGCTCTTGATTTCAGCAGAGGAGAGGCTGAGCCAGGGCCCATCAGTCCACGGTCAGCGTCTGGTGAGCCACAGGGCTGTCCCATCTCATGTGCTCCCTGAAAGTATTTTCAGACCAGTGGGTCGGTCACAGACCCTGGTGAAGTCAGTCTGGCTGCACCGCAGGCCAAACCCTCTGGAGCCGTAGCACCGTCTCACACATTTCCCACCATCACACCACTGCGAAAGAACCGCTCCAGCCAGTGCGTGGGATTTGAACCTGAAGCCGCAGCCGCACGCACTTGGCACATCTGTCCTCCCTGCCTGCAGGCAACTCGGTGCCACTTGGACATGGTTCAGGCTGCTGCAACACCATCACCGTCGCGTTGCGGAGCAGCCCCGGGGATGACAAATCGGATGCTGGTAGCGGAAACCCGGTGATGCATGGGATCAGCCTGCCTGCCGGTAACCCTGGCCTGCGGGCGCCTTGCTGAGACCCTGGTAGAGCAGGGTTAATGCCAGCGAAGTGTCCCTGAGCAACCGCCTTTTTATCTGATACGATCCAGCGCATTTCCTGGTGGAGTGGTTTGCGTCCGGTCGTTAAGGCTGCTTGGCAGCAGAGCAGAGAGGAAGGCTGGAAGTAAACACAGGCGCTCTTGGATCAGTAGCTGGGAAAAGCAGTGAGAAGCTGCATGGGATTGCCGTCTCCAAAACCTCCTTGTTTCCTTGCCTCGCAGACAAACGGCTTCCTGCCAGGGACAGCACACACTGCGAGGCACCGCAGCAGCACTGTCCCAGCTCGCTCCCCTGGCCCTGCCCGGCACAGCACAGCTGCCAGCCCTGGGGATTTCCAGCCAGTCGCATGAATCGGGGATTTGAAGTGATTTTGAACTTTGTGAGGTTTGTGTGCCCGACTCCATGAGAGCCCGCAGAAAATGCCAGGCTCTACTAACTTAAAGTATTGATCTGCACTGGAGCAGCAACAGCTGCAGCCATCATGCCAGGGACGAGGAGACCTGCTGCGTCGAACGCCTGCTATCAAGTCCTCTCTTAGCATTCAGGCTGTTTCACCTTGGATGTACAGTTGCTTCAGGTGGGGGGATGACTAGGGGCTTTTGGTTGCTTACAAGTCCTAATTTCTAAGCTTTCACCTTTCTCCTTTGAACCAGGTACTGGTTTGAGCATGTCCTGGTGTTTCCTAGAATGATTGAAAGAAATGTGTGTCTAGATCCCTGCCTCTCTGGGGTCAGATAGGGAGACATCATCGTTTTGAGCAAGAGCCCATCCCTAGTTCTCAGCTTGAACAGCAGCAGCCGAGTTGCCCAGGTGGAGATGTCAGTGTTCGGTTTGGATAGTTGATGGCACGGTCATGCTACTGTGGACTCACCAGCAGTCACCTCACCTCTTCCAGCTTTTCCCCTTTTCTAATTCCCAATGAAAAGCAGTGCTTTTCATGGCTTCTTCTTGGATTTGGGCAAATGTAAATGTCCAAACTCCAGGCTTGATAGGAGATCAAAGGTTTTCTTCCAGATACGAGAGCTACAGAAACATCCAACATAAAGTAAGGAATGGGAGGTTGCTTGAGACCACTTTGAGGAGTTTCCCAAGTAATGAAATCATTCACCTGTTTCTGCTGTTCTTTATCCTATACTCTTAAAAAAAAAGGGGAAAGAGAAGAATAAAGATAGAAGGTTTGAGGCTCTTCACATCTCTGGTTTAGATGATGTATCTAGTGTTCGGCTACAGAAATAAATAATCCATCACACAGAGCCATCGCCGAGCCTTAGGGTCTGAACGTTGCTCTGCACTTCACTCCGGTCTGTGCAGAGAAGGAAAGCAGCCTCCCGGGCTAATTCAACAGAAATACCCTTAGTTTCTCATGGAGGCACAGAATAAAAAGGAGGCTATTTCCTCAGCCTGAGTTTCCCACTGTAAGGTCAATAATCACAAAATGCACCAGACTGGAGGGTACTGAGATCCCAGTCACCGCATTTTCCATGTCACAGGTTTGTTCTGAATCCTCTCTCTAGCTGTGAATGGAAATTGATAATGAATTCACGGGTTTGCAATGTAGTCACTGCCGGCCATGCGAACGGCAGCCTTTATGCTGGTGATGAGTTTGCCTTAGATTCCCACTGGGGCCTCATTTGAATTTCATGTCTCGATGCAGAAGGGCACTTGGCCGGTTTCAGGTTCCCTCTGTCTCAGCTCTTCTCGTCTCTTTATAGCCATGGTCTTTCCTGGATTTTCCCTGGAAGGAGAGTCTGACGTGCTGCTTTCCCTTTTCTTACCTGTCATTTCTGTTTCAGCCAACCACTAGATGTGGGAACAGCCAGTTCACATTTTTGTGCGAACGTGCTGACAGCCTGAAGATGAAGGTGCTGTGCTGACCTGAGCTATTGCAGGGCACTGCAGGTCCCACCGGCCATCCTGATGGATGCTGACACCGGCCATCAGTGTCACGCAGAGCCTCTGGCACTTGAGCCATCAAGACTATTTGAAAATCCATGTCTCACACAGGTGATGTGCTGGCTGCTGAGCTGAGCCCTCTCTCTCCAGTTGTCACTCAAAGAAGGGATGGGTTCATTTTTGCTGTCCTGCAGAAGTCCAGCAAGGCCACATCAGGCTGAGCTCTTTGCTCACCCTCACGGGATGTAAGGTTTAGGTTTTGCTGGTGGTGTGTGCAGCATCACTAGGAAGGGGGTGGATTCCTCATCACGTGAAGTTTTTAAGCCAAGATCGAATGTGTCTTGTTCCATTACAGCTTGCCAGCTGGATGCTGGTACCTCTTGCCTTGCTCTGATCTGTGCCGAGCAGGATCTGTTCAGCTTTTTATTGATCCCCAGTTCTTCAGTCAGGCTAGGGGGGTGTCCAAGAAGCCTTTGCTCAAACACACAAACCAAGAGCCACTAGTAGAAAAGCTTTTTTGTCCTTAAATATAAAGGCTTCTATGTTTATTTAGAAAGAGTGAAAGGCTCTGCTTCTCCAACAGATCCACAATGCTGTGTTACTGAGAGTTGTCCTTCAGTTTAGCATCATGGCAGGGGCATTTGGAGGAACCAGTCTGAGCCCAGACGTGCCCGTGTGTCTGTCCCCAAGGTGAGAGGCAGCTGCAGGACACTGGGGCTGAGGGAGCAGCATCCCTTTCAGACTGAAACGGCATGATCAGCATCCTTGTGTTTCAGAGGAAAATTCAGGCCTTTCCCTGTGTTTCTGCCCCAGTTTGGATGTCAGGAATTACAGCCGTACCCTCTGGTTTCCCAGCAATCCGCCCAAACCCAAGCCCAAGCCTTGTTCGAGTCTGTCTCTGACTTCCTACCACTCCCACTTCTTCCTCCGAGGCCCATGTAGTCCCAACCGAGTGAATGTTCACAGGACATCTTGCCAGGCTCATGGATCAAAATAAAATATTTGGAGACTTAGGTTTTTCATGAGCATGTTCCCTGAATCTGTTCACAGGAGGAGCCAAGTCAAGTCCTTGTGCAGAGCAGCCTCCTTGTTGCAACACGCACACGCTTGCCTTCAGATTTGCATGTCTGAATCCTTACATGTCTGATTCCTTACTCACACTACGCGTCTGCCGGGGAACTGGACGGGGCACGGTGGAGCCTACAGTTTAGGGGAGTGATGTGAGAGTGTGTATCTGCATTTTTGAGCGAAAGGAGGATGTTGTGCTTCCTTTGATGGGAAAATGAGTGTCAAAGCCTCTTGCAGCCCATGCAGTCGGGTTCCTGCCTTGCCGTGAATTCCTGTCTCAGCGCATCGGTGCTGGAATAACCTCCTGGCTGGAAAATAGTTCTTGACAGGAGCAGCAAAGAGAGCTGGAAGCGTCCCTTGGCAGTGCCATGGGAATCTGCGGCACTTAAAGCCTCTCGCACTCCTTTCACAGTTCGTGCCCCTGTTCATGGGAGCTGAGGCTGGGGGAGGTCCAAGACAACGCAGCTGTGGGTGAGCAGCGTTAGCCAGTGCCCCGGTCAGTTGTTCTGCCAAGTATTTGCAACAGGATTTGAACTTTCCTTCTCAGCTGAGTGCTGTGAACCAGCTTGGGTGCAGTAACCTCTGGTGTGGCTCTAGCATCAGCCCTTGGAGGCTCTCAAGCCACTTTCTTGCCACTGGTTAACAAGCTCTCTCCGTGCCCTTGAAAGGCAAGCAGTTTTCTATAGCTGCTGGTAGAACTAGGGAAACTGAGGCACATGGAGGTAAAGCGTAGGCTCTGTGCACTGTAAGGTGCCAGGGGTATATTGTATGTGTCTCTTGGCTGCCCTTAGCTGTTAGACCCAAGTTATTTAGTCAGTGTGTGACCTTTACTGCTTTATATAAACATCACCGTGACTATAATATGTCATCAGGCTCCGGTTATTCCCTGAACTTGTGTCTGTCTTCTGAGGAATCTGATTCTGTTTTTTTACCCAACATGGACGTAGCCCAAAGGCCCTGGGACTTTGTGAATGGAGGGATTTTGCTGCCCACAAGATGCAGTGTGAGGTTCCAGGTCAATCTGTGAAGTCGAACCGGGAGGAAATGTCAATAGGGAGCAGCCTCCATGCAAACAGCCCAGGTCCCTCTGCTACTTTGGGGGTTTTGCTTGGATTTCTCCATCCAAGAGCCCTTCCTGGGATCTCTCGGCATCTTGCAGAGGAGGAGGATGTTGCTCTGACTCCTGGTCCCCTGGAGCACAGAGGCTGCGTGGCCACCTGCATCCTGCTGGTGTTTAACTCTTCTGCTGACTGTGAAGTTCTGCGTTAAACTTACTTCCTCTGTTTGCCAAGGGTGGTGTTGCAAGAGCTGGAGTCTGGCTAGGAAATGTTTGGGGTTTCTTCCTCTGTTAAGGTAGTGAAGGGAAGTGTATGGAGAGGAAAGGATCTCCTCCGAGCACGCGTAGAGGGAAGGGCAGGCAGTGATTAAATGCGACTGTTAAATTCTCTCTCTGCAGAATATCCCTCCGATGCAGTTTGCCTGTTGCAGGATCACAGCTGTAGTGCAGACATGCAGAACAGACGTGCTGGAGAACCCCTCGTGCTGCAAGGGGCCAGTGATTAATGGGCACTGGGCTTGTTGGTCTGGATGAGCCCTTCCAACGCAGTTCCTGCCAGTCCAGCCAGAGCTGCTATGCCCGTAAAGCACTGCGATGGTTCAGGGAAACTGCAGACACGGGCAGGTTGCTGTAGCATGGCAAGAGGCCAGTGTGAGGCTGGCAGGCTGAGAGGGGAGCGACCGTGACTGTTGTCCACCCAAGGGCTGGCAGAAGCCAGTGCAGTGTTGAGCAGACCGTGGTTGAACAGGAGGAGATCGTCAGAGCAGTCTTTCCTCATGCTACAAGGGTGAGTATTGCCCCAGCATCCCGGATGCTCATGGGATGTGTGTCCCGTGATGGGGACGAGCCCTTAGGAAGTGAGATCCCTCCAGCACTGCATCTCACTGCCCTGCTTTTGGCCACAGTAGAGGTTTGGAAACTCTCCTGCATCCCGACACCAAGGCTGTAGTTCCCAAGGAGCCATCAGGAGCCTCCCATCGAGGTGTCCCTCAGTCCCGCCGTGAGCAGAGAGGCTGTTGGGGTGAGTGGGGGGGGTGGAGAACCAGCTTTCTGCCTTCACTGACTTTGTAAATAGAAATGAAGTAGGAGAGACTCAAAATCTCTGATTATCTTCCAAGGGGACTCCCATCACCTCCAAGGCATGTCTCAACTTCCCAGCCAAGGCTGGAGCCGTTCCAAGAGCTGCAGTGTTTCTCATCCTCTTTTGAAGCACTTTCCTTTGCTCCTCTCCAGTAAAAAACCTTCTCAGGTAGCAAAGCCCCAAGCCCTGGCCCACGAAGAGCCTGTGGCCGGAGCACACAGCTGACTGACGGGCTCCCCTTTCTCTTCCCGCCAGAGGGGAGAGCTGTTCCAGGAAAGGTGCTCCAGAGGAGTGACTTTAGGTAGAGCTACAAGGTTGGAGTCCAGCTCTGGGGGGTTTGCTCTCTGCTCGGGGAACTGCGGGTATCTGCGAGCTGGGTGTGTGGGTAGGACCCTTGGGCACTGCTACCGCTGCGCGGCAAGCCTTTGTTGTTGACCGGGGCACTCTTCCTCCAGCAAGATGTACTAGTGCAGAGCTATTTCCCAGGGCAATTTCCTAGGATTTCCCTCCTCCCACCTACCTCTTTCCTCCAGTTTTGTGGATATTTGTGGGCTTGCACTAAAGGCACTCTGTGCTGCACAGCTCAACAGAGCCTCAGCCTGCTTTGGAGAGTGGCTGAAAGGAAAGATCTAAAAAAAAAAAAAAGATGATTATCAAGTTCTCTTTGATTCCAAGAACCTGCCCCAGCTGCTGGAGCTGCCCTAGGCCAGCTGGGACGGACACAAGCCCCTGCCCAAGTTGCTGCTCTGACAACCGGGTATGGGCTCTGCGCTGCAGAGGGCAAGAGGGATGGAGGGCTTTAGCTAATGAGCATGTTTTGAGCATCACCGTTCTCTCTGGCAGGACATCTCTGCTCACCTGCCCGGTCTGAGGTAGCATTAACCTCTTCTATGAAGGCTCCTGCTCGCCCAGCCCAACACAAACAGGCTGGCCCATGGCCTTGCGGCCGGGAAGGTTGTGAGCCACCAGCAGCTCCCTCCTGCTGACAACAAGCCCTGCCCGTCTCCCATGGCGGTGAGGCAGGGTCTTGAGAATCTGGAGGGACAAGGGGCTGGTGGGTGGGAGGAAGAGATGCTGCTGAGGGAGAGCAGGGAGTCCACAGGCAACAGAGAAAACACCAGCACTAAAAGGCAATTTTTGCAATTGTTTGTAAAGCAAACAAGTCTGAAAGTAAGGCAGAATCCAACCTTGTCAAGGTTACTAAAGGAAATAGCAAAAGATGGATTGCACAACTCTTGGAAGCTGTCCGGCCATATAAATGAAAGGGGAAGCAGGAAAGAAGAAGTGGGGCCAATGTGCACTGAGGATGGGACAGAGATGAAAGATCATCTATGTATAGTCCTGAAAGAAATAAAATGAACGCTTTGCCTGGGTTTTCAGTAGCGATGGGGATGCTGGCCAAGGAGGGAGAGGCAGGATGACCGGTGGCAGTGTATGGGAATGGGAAATGCCACAACCAACATGGAAGCAGCAGTCAAGGATCTTTGAACATGCGAACAGGTAGGACCAGCTAGCTTCTCCTCCAGAAATGAGAAAGGGCTGGCACAAAGCTGAGGTCATGGAAGAAGAGTTTGTAACAAATCCGTCAAACCACAGAGGTTGGATGGTTTGGCTGGAGAACAGCAAGTAGAGGTCTATTTATTGGAGCAGGGAGAATGTGTTCTTGGCACGTAGTAGTCTATTAGTCTGAATCTATTAGTATGCAAAGCTTTAGAATAAACATTAAAATAGTGAATAATTAAGAACACAGAAAATGGATGAGATGAGATACGGATTTTCTGAAAGTAAATGATGCCAGAGTAGACAAAAAACCTGATCTTCTTGACAAAGCAGACAGGATATATCTAAGTTGTCTGGTCTTCAGTAAAGGCGAAATATTAAATTAATTGGAAGAGGAAGGTGCTGGGCTGCGATGGTTTTCTCAAAAATCAGCCTTGGAAATGATATTGTTTCCCATTTTGAATAACCTTGGCACAAAACTTAGAAATCGCTAATGGAATTTGGTAATTACCCATAATTGGGAATCATCATCAAAACAAAGGAGTTGAGGGAAATTACGCACAAAGAACTGGATGCCTTTCAGGGTGGGAAAACAAGGAATGAGATGAAATGACAGAGTCAAGGAGCCACGCACAGAGGGATGTGCAGCTTGGATTTCTGCTCTGGTGCGGACCCGACGATCACCTGGAGCCTGACAAACTCCAACAATGCAAAAGGCCCCGGTGCACGAGTCAACCCTTGAGTCACTGGAAAAGGGCAGAGGAAAGAGAGGAGGGGAAGAAGCCCTGCCTGCTTCCACATGATGCATAGTTGAATTTGGAGCCCATTGTGTTATGATGTTGTAGAAACCAAGTATGTGATGCAGAGGTCCCGCTTTTGGTTGTGGGGTGTTGTGACAGGGCCATCTGTGTCCTCATGTTTGTTCTTGAAACCTGGGGAGGATTTGGTCTTCCATGCCCTGCTCTCCTTCCCATCTTGCAGGATGTGATTTCCTGGGGTGGCCTGACTAATTTTAACTCATCGCTGCTGCCAAAGAAGAAGGTCTTGCTCCACCCACCTTTCCTTGGTGTGCTCTGCTGAGGCTCCTCTGACCAGCCAGGAAGCCAGTTCAGTGCACTGCAATGGCAGAAAACAAATCTGGCCAAAAAAAAGAGGGGGGTATTTCCATGTTTGCAAGGCGAATGGCTCTGAGGTTGTGCCAGGACCAGTCCAAGGGTGTGAGCAGGCACTAGGAAGGAGTTCAGGGAAGGGGGGCTCCTGAGATGTCCCCTCTTGGCAACAGGGAGCTGTGAAGCTGGTTCTGCTGGTACCATGATACTGTACCCTGAGCATCAGCACCCAAGGCACGTTCCTGGGCTAGAAGGATCTTTGCTCTGACTTTACCCTGTTGGGTAACCCTTGTGTGTTGATAGTGTCCAGTTCTGGTCCCCAACAGATGAAATCAGATGGGAGCTGCAGGGAAATCTGTAGGCAGATCAGAGAAGTGAAGATGCTGTCGCACAGGAGAAGACCTAAAAGAGCCTGGAGTGGTGGGCTAAGGAGAGGGGCTGGCTGCGAGGGGCTCCCCCTGCTCTCGCTGGCTGCAAGGGTTGATGTGCAGGTAGGGAGGAGAGAGGTGGAGCTACGACAACAGTGCACAGGAACAAAGGTGCAAAGTGCCATCAGTAAAGCCGGGCTGGGAATTAGAAGGAGGCTCCAAATCCCCCAGAAAGCAGATTTCCACACCTTGTCCTAGTGTAAAAAAAACCTAACTCAATTCCTGCAGGAACTAGAGGATATGGCACTGCAAGATCAAAGCCCAACCTCGGCAACGCAGCAAATCCCTTCTCGTCCCTGCCTTCGGGACTCCTCGTGTGTGTTGTCACCGTTCAAGGCTGGGCCAGCACT
>NW_009625789.1:0-1316 GCF_000690535.1 Cariama cristata | reverse complement strand
GGAAACTTTGTCAGCAGAAGCTGCAAACCCTCGAGATAAGAATGACAAAGGGCCCGTCAGGAGTTCGGAGGCAGAGAACCAGAGAGAAACAGTTGAGCCCCCAGACCACAAAATACCATTGGACCAAGAGGCGCGGGGACAGCGCGTGAAGAGACTTGAGCACCGCGGCCGAGAGACGCGTGAAGGGCGCGTGGAGGGGGGGGGCATAGATTGTAAGAGTTAAAAACCCAGGTTTTCTTTGTCTCAGGGTCACTCCCCAGAGGCACCCAGCTCGAGCTGTCATTCTGCTGTACCGTCCAAATAAATGAATTATGTTTCTAAGATCGGATGTCTGAGACTCTGCTGCGGGAAACCTAGGGCAAAGAGATTTCTTTAACACAATTATTTTCTAAAGAAAACAAGGACATGAACGTGCAGGGGTATATAGAAGCCAAGGAACTTTATGAACCATTCTGTGCCAGACTTGCTAGCTTGACAGGTTCCCTTTATGGCAGGTCAGTAACACAGCAAAACCTAAAATACCTGATGCATTCTTGGAAAATTTTGTTCATGTAGCACTTTCTGATTCTGCTGTCCTATACCCCAGAATAAGAAAGGAGGAGTCAAGCAGGTGATGTGACATCTGCTTTGCATTTTGTATAAGGGCTCTGGGAGACATGGCATCAGTGCAGCAAGAAGAGTCATTCTGGTCTTAGTGTTGTAGTAGTTGTAGTTCTTAGTACTGTAGTAGTTGTAGTTCTTAGTATTGTAATCTCCTTCAAGGGTATTGTAGCAAGTCAGTCAAGACACGTGACGCTCTGGCAGTATCCCCGATCATCACCTACTGCACCCCAGCAGCCTTCAGTTCTATGCAGTCATACCCAAAGATGAGATCTACATTGTTGTGTGGGCTGCATTACATTAAAGATGTAGCAGCTGTGTTTATTTGCTGTTCTTACAGAGGGCACCATACTAAATTTACTGCTAAATGTTACATTAAAGACTAGAACCACAAAGTTAATGCAAAGCACACCCTGATCTCCTTCTGCTCCAGCAGGTGCCATTGGTGGAGCATGCAACAGATATGCAGATTGATGCAATAACAAACTGATGAGTTGTACCACCCACCTATTGCCCACAAAACCTTGCTTGGCAAATGTTGTCTTCAACATGCTGGAAAAGGGGGGAAAGCTTTGGGTGATAATATACCTTCTCCTGAGTATGGCATAACGTATTGACAGAGGGCAAAAAATAGATAAGGATTCTTCCCCTGCTCCAGTGTGGTGGAGTCCGACCCACGGCAGACAGTCCAACGTGGGTCCTTCCCACAGCTGCAG
>NW_009625788.1:0-6552 GCF_000690535.1 Cariama cristata | reverse complement strand
TAAAATATAAATATAAAGCAAGGTGCTTCGTAACTCAGTCTCCTGTGAAAACATGCTGTCGCTTGCTACATACTTCTATCCAAAGCCTCACATCATTAGCCTTGAGGCAAGTGGCTGTACTTTGAACAATGACTCCTGGCAAAAAGTCCTGCCTGCCTGACATGGGGACACCTGTGCGCAGACCAGCGGGAGTGGCACCGCAGCAGGACTCTTGTGTGGCAGGCCCTTGGTGGAAACTCTTGCCTTGTCAGAAGCAGTCATCGGGACATCATTCAATAGCAGAAGAAGCACTGGTTCTTAAATCATGAGAGGCCAATAAACCCTTTCACTGACAGAACCAAGATGCTTCCAGTATCTTTTTTCCTTCCAAGTCAGAAACTGTAAGTCCTTCTTTTCTCTCCTTTTCAAGGAAATCCTTTTCCTTCTGCCTGCTCCTTCACTCAGTGTAACATACACCTCTTGCATGTGTCTGACACACTTGCTGTATTTCAGGGTGATATTTCAGGCCCAAAATCTGCTGTGAGGCACAACCAGAAGTGAAATTGCTGCATGAACTGTGCTACTTCAGGAGCACATGTTGGAGATGCACTACCAGCCACTGCTCCCAGCTTGCTCCTGCAGCCCACGGGACTAGCAGTTTCCTGCTGTCCAGTTCCAGGCTCTTTCTGTCCCTCCTCCCTGCAACTCCCAAAGGACAGAAGGGAATGTAGTTGTAAGGAAATGCCTCCTCATCCAGCCCTTCGGAGGGCACAGGCAGGCAGAGAAGAGGAACCACACAGACAAACGTATTTTGCTGTGAATAACAGCTTATGAGCTCTTCATTCCATCATGTTAGTAAGCCATGGCCTGACCCCAGTGAACATAAACCACAAAACGAGTTCAGTGACTCCTGTCAGGACTTTGAGGCCATCAACGGGGTGATTTAATGTGATTAAATATGGTCACTGAATCAGGAATATCTTAAAACCTTTGACTACCAGAAGCAAAGAGGTCAGAGCAAGGAACAACCAACAGTTTAGCTCCCGTGTTTCCCAAACTGTCTTTTACTGATCAGCACTGGGGACTGAGTCACAGCCTACGTGGCTCATTGGTCTGACTGAATCTGGAATATCTTGTGTCTTTACGTTGTGGTCTCAATCGTTAAGTCTGTTCTGACTGAATTGCTACAACCTCTTTTCCTATTCTTTCCATCCTTGGACCCATGCACCAGGGAAGAGTTAGCAGAAGAGTCCTTGAGCATCACTTTTTGTCTGAAAAGGATCAGAGCAGGAAGTAAATACATGGAAAGGCTCTTTAATGGAAGCCTGTAGCCTCAGTGCATAGTGTCTTGTGATGTGCCAGCCTTCAGGCTCCCTGGGATGATGACTTGTACTGCAGTTCTTGGAAACCAGGCTACACTTGCACCATTCAATCAAGAGTTGTAAAACAAGTGGAAATGGCATAAACAATGTTACTTGACATGAAGATGAATATGAAACCTTCTATCATCTAATCTTTTAGGCTAGAGGACTTTAAACGTCTCTGTAACTCACAATTTCTTCCCAGCAATGCTGTGATTGTGTCTGAAGCAGCAGTTCAGCATCCAGTGCCCTCATCTCCCATTTCTGCCCACTCTAACGTGACTCTGCCCTCTTGAGAAGGTAGCTCTCTGCTGTCTGTGCTGTTGTTTTCCTGATGTTGTCACTGCCACACTCTCCAAATCATGATATCTCCCTGCTCCCATAAGAGTAACTCCAAATTTCTTAGCTTCTGAGTTGGGAGGGAATGCGTTCATGCCAATCACTGTGACTCTAGGAAACCTCAGTTCACTAACTTAACAATACAGCTCAATGTGTTTCAAATTCCACCTCTTGCCAGTTACAATGTGATGTGAATTGCTTTTCAGTGGGAAGGCAGTTAGTCCTGTTTCTACAGCACAGACTTGCTTACTTTTTCACTCCACAGACTGAAGGCAATAATTAATCAAGGAGAAAGGAACTGTGGAGCTCATTGTCATAGAAGGCTGTTATGACTGTTTAACAAGTTCTCAAAAAAGGACAGGTCATTTGCATAAATAACAGGAGTATTTAAAGTTAAATTAAGGCTTATAAATTTAAGCTAGCTTCCATCTACCAAGAGCCAGGAAAAGACCTGTGGAGGACAAATTACTCATGTGAGTATTATCACTTTCTTTCTCAAGCTTTGAGATGAGTAAGTATGACAAGGTCAGCCTTGTCCTTTCACCAAACATTACCTGCGCTGCAGGTCTCCTATTACTCACTAGCTTTGTCGTCCGATCTGGGACATGTCCTTCATTCACTGTCCACCTCAGACTCCAATCTGGCTACAGATAGATAAACTTTATGCACAAGGTAGGCTCCTGAGCCCAGCAGAACAGTCTCACGTGAATAGTGCCTGAAATGAGGGAATCCTTGTCTCAGTGAGTATCCCTCTAGATGCTTTACCCATCCTAAATTCCAATAATAACATTCACCAGCAGTGCCTGTAAATGAGAGCAGCTTTCTCAGGTGGCTGGCAAGAGATCTTTCCCTTGTTACAGCAATTGACTTAGCTGCAGCCCTTCACTGCTGTGCCCTGCAGCCTCCGTGTATTGTATTAACCCTGCAGTTTCTCCCTCCCTGGTATGAACCTGACACAGTTATTTCACAAGCTTTTCCTGCCCTTGGCTATGAATTGCATTACTGCCACTGTGATTTTTGTGCTAGTAGTAATTAGGAGATAGAAACAAATAGAAACCATGTGCTCAGGGCTCTCTACAAACAAAACCAAACACAAACTTTGAGTCTCCAGTTGGGACTCTTACTAAAAGAAAAGGAAAGGGAAAAACAAAAACAAAGGGAAAAAGTTAAAACCATTCTGTGCCTGAGGTCACATTATTTAGAAACTCTGCGGCACTTTCAGACATGTGTTTCTCAGCCTGACGATAGTGGTGTTTCCATTAAAACCCTACTGCTGTTAACACCAGCAGAGTCATGGCCCAGACATCACAAAAGCAAATCCTGTCCCTCACCTGTTTGTGCTGCTTTACCAAGGCACAATGTGGTGGGAATGTGACGGGGGAGAGACTGCAGCCGGAAAAGCAAAATGCTTGCTCTACAGCCTCTTCTTCATTGCCCTGTTAGCCCCAAAGACTTGAAGCTTTTTAGGTGGTGAAAGCATCTACTTACCATCTGTGCCACACACAGAGCGTCTCAGAAAGGGAATGAGGCCATGGTACAAGGTTGCTGATACCCAAAGTATAGCTTGTGCTAAAGGTAATGGGACATGGCAGCCAACTGTCCCTATTTGATGTGCAAGGCATTGTTTGACAAGGCTTCATTTTGGTAAATTCCAGCTGCTGGCCACGTTTATACTTAATTTTACACCAGGAACACATGTTCCCTCAGCACATGTGGCTTTTTGAAAACAAGGAGAGTTTTGATCATAATTATCTGTAGAGCCTGGGAGTTCCCAACACAGAGCAGACCCTCTTGCTCTGGGTGCTGAACAGACATCACTAAAAGTTTGCCTCTGTCCCAAGCATCTTGCGATCCAAACAAAAGCCAATGACTAGATGCAGACTGATGAGCAAAGACGACAAAACAATATGAACCAAGAAGTAGTACGGAGGGCAAAGATCATGCAGGCAGGAGATACTGAGTTTGTCTTTATATTCCAAGACACAGAAGAGAATGTGGTTTTGATGACTAGGATCCTACTGAGGGGAAAAGCTCTTTTTATGAACTGAACCAAGAAGTATACAACTATTTGTTTGATCCTGTTTGCCTCTGCAGCCAGTCCAATGTCCTGCTGTAAACCTTGTGGGAATAACGTTGCTCCCAGCCAGATTTAGTGATGTTCCAACATACGGGATGATTAAACTACATCTAAATGGAGGCATGCAACAAGGATTTTTTTCCCCCACTCCTTTATCTTCTCTTTGTCAAGAAATACATCCAGGTGGCAGGTCTGCTGGATCCGTTTTGTTGTTAGAGCTCTCAAAAGCAATTAGTTTCATGTCAGTAACTCTACAGTTTGACCTGAATTTCCTCAGCTTTTAGTCCCCTGCCTCCCTCTCCTCCTAGAAGCAGTGTTTCAAACTCCTTCCTTAATCTGCTAATCCTTAACCTGAAGAGAGTGAATAAAACATCTAGATAAACGGCAGCCACAGGACACTTATGTGCAGAACGATCAACAGAGAACAGACCTTAATAGCGTGTTTCAAAGTCTGTCCAGAGCCAGATGGGTTCCTGGGGTTCAGCATGAAAGGCAGTAGGTGTTGGTTGCCTAGTTTCTTTGAAAGCCTAACAGTGAATCTTTACCTTTTGTTAGAAGTGAAATTTTCCAAGTGAGACATATCTCTGACATGTTCCCTGGTAGCACAGGTTACACTGAGAGCAGCACTTTGGGGTTTTGTAGCCTAAATAAAAGTGAATGGATCTGAGCAGCTGGAGATTTGTTTTCCAAATTTACTTCAGTCATGAGTCACTGAGGGTCTTGAAATTAAATACCAATTTCGTACCTGGAGCCTGAGTTGTTAAACTCAGAAGCTATTTTAACATTGGCTTAGTAAGGTTATACCTCTGAGCACCCTTCTGTAAGCTGCAGTATCTCATATGTGGGAGGTCTTCTATTTGGTTTTTTTACTGGATTGCTGTGAAATCTTTGAGAGCTTTGAAAGACTGAAGGACATAACAGAATTGCTTCTAGCCCTAAGACTGATTAATCAAGTCCTAGGAAAAGTGCAAAAAGTGTTTTATGATAGCAAAATAGTGTTTGTTATTAAGAAGGATGGCTTGTTTGTCATGCAAAAGACCTGAGGCAACAGCAAAGTTGGTTACGGGATTGTGCCTTCTTTTTTTGCTGTCACTGCGATGAGCTACGATCAGTTACAGTTGAGCAGGTTTGAGAACACCACTTTCTGTGTTCGACCCATGTTATATGTCAACTTCCTTTGCAAGCAGGGAGACTGATATGGCAAATGCAAAATCCTAACTCGATGATCCCGGAAAATGCACTGGCTCTTTGAACCCCTGTGGAAGTGGTTTTAATAACTGGTGTGTTTCGCATTTAGCTGTGAAAGGATCATTTAATTGAAGACTCTCTAACTGCAAAACTGCATCTTGGCACTTGTCTTCCTTTACTGTTTCACAAAGAATGAGAACACAAATGACTGAATCTGTAATGAGTAACTTTCTGTCTAGCTTCAGCGAGACAGCAACTTTGGTTGCTGGCATCAGCATCATGCACTGGCTGCCTCCTGGAGCCATTTTCAGCAGCAAGCACTATTTAAGATGTCCTCTTTTGTTTTATAGCACTGCATCCCAACTTACTGTAGCTCATGTTTTACATTGTGCTTCTATTTTACATTGCATCTGAATGGAGACTGGGGAAGGACTTAAACTAGACACAAATATTGGTGAAGGAGAATATGCAGCTCTACCTGTTTAAGAAAGCTTGGTACAGCCAGCTAAGGCCAGGACTGAAAACCAGGCAGTCCATGCTCTCCTATTGCACTAATGGATCTGAAAACTTTGAACTTCACACAGGCGAACTTGTTCAAGAGACTAGCCGAATGTAAACTACTCCAGTTTTGCCACTCCAGTGCAGATGTTTGTCACCAAATCTCCTTCTATGAGCAATGCAACAGACTCCAGTGCAGCCTGGTTGTTTAGGGGCTTATCAGTTCTAGTTGTTCTAGGGATGAAGTGGAGGGCAGCAAAAATGATAACCAAGGATGAAATGACCATCTGAATATTTGAGTCTTTCCAGTCGATCCTATTTCGCTTGCCTGAATTGATTCTTGTCAAAGGGAGCTCCTCATGTTACCAAGACAAATTGTTGTACATGGCTTTGCAAAAGTTACGCAAAAGTTTCTGGAAGAAAGGTGTGTATAGCAAGGAAAAGAAGCACAGATTTTGCCATCCTCCTGTTGCTGTTTTATATTTATGTCATTTATCTGTGTTGTGACTACACTGCAAAATCCAAGTTTTGGCTTTGGCACTGGCTGTGCAGTTTACCCTGAGAGCCAGAGAATGGGACCGGACCCAGATGTGCTTGCTGGTAAAGATACAAGCTACAGACAGCCTCATAGACTGTTATCGCTGACTCTTTGGACAGATGAACCTCCTGTTTCATAGTGTAAGAGAGGTAATGGAGGGGTGTAAACCATGAGGAATTTTGCAAGTGAACAGAATTAGCTTGTTTATTTTATATAGTCATTAATGTGTATATGTATATTTCACTATATATGATGATTTAAATGTATTTCCCTGTTTAGGAGTATAAGATGCCTGCGGAATATTATCCATTGGAACCTGATCACCACGTTCATCCTGAGGAATGTGATGTGGTTTCTGCTTCAAATGATCGATCACAACATACACGAAAGCAATGAAGTAAGTGGTTGGAGGTAGCATGTCTCTGCCATGTAGTTTGGGAGCAGGTAAGGATGCTGAATTTGTTCAACTGATAGAAACATTGCAAAGGACACCTATCCACATACTGAGAGTGACATTCGTGTAACTTGAAAAAGATGAAGAAAATCAGAGAATCACAGAATTGATTAGGTTG
>NW_009625787.1:0-6710 GCF_000690535.1 Cariama cristata | reverse complement strand
TGCACTTGGCCTTGTTGAACTTCATGTCCTTCGCACGGGGCCACCTCTTCGCCAGCCTGTCCAGGTCCCTCTGGATGGCATCCCTTCCCTCCAGCGTGCTGACTGCACCACACAGCTTGGTGTCATCGGCAAACTTGCTGAGGCTACCCTCAATCCCGCTGTCCATGTCGCCGACAAAGATGTTAAACAGCGCTGCTCCCAATACCAACCCCTGAAGAGCATGGCTCGTCACTGGTCTGCACTTGGACATTGAACCGTTGACCTCAACTCTTTGAGTGCAACCATCCAGCCAATTCCTTATCCACTGAGTGGTCCATCCATCAAATCCATGTGTCTCCAATTTGGAGACAAGGATGTCATGCAGGACAATGTTAAATGCTTTGCACAAGTCCAGGTAGATGACATCATTTGTCTTGGGTGGCTCTCATGAACAATGGAAGAAGGATTTATATGAAGTAGCAAGGTAGGAACTGGTATTTCATCAGGTTCTGAAATGGTTTGGGGCAGGGAACACCCTTAATTCCCCTGTGTTCATTAAGTGGCAAGAAAACCCCACAACTTTTGCATATTAACTGAATTGGGTAAAGAGATGCCCTTAATCTCTAGCAACACCAGCAAATTTCCCTTATAGCTGTGCTTTGAAGGTGGAAATTAACTTATTTGTGATATAAGCAAGTATTCCTTAGGGGCTGGAATCGCTGGAAGCATTAAACACACACGCTCTGTCCACCTGCAGCAACAATATTCCTCCAGGCTGATGAGACTGGTAGTGAAAAGGAGGACGAATGCTGCTGTGGCTTATACATCTGAACTAGTCTATACTGGCAGTCTTGAGTCTGCAAGTAGAACAATTTTGAGAATAAAATAAACTTATCAGAAATATTATCTTTCTTATGAGAAAGTATATTGTTCTAAGAGGGCTTCAAGAAATTGTCTTAAAATTGAAGTTTCTTCTAGAGCCAAAAAAGGGTTTTGGTGGATAATCATATTCTGCCTCTAAAATTATTCCCCCACCTCCAGTTTTCTTTAAGGAAAAAACCCAAACATTTTCCAAGTTCTAGTTTTGCAGGTTTGCATTTGTTGACTACTTTGTCATTTTGCCTTCTTTGGGCATAACATTTCTAAACTTTTCTGAAAGTGCTTAAAAATGTGAAAACCTGGAAAGGTCTCTTTTCAGAGAGATACATCTAGATCTGTACCGTGTTGACAAGTTTGAGTTATGTGTGGGTGTTACCTCACACTAATGAGGATAAATGTGATATCCCACATCTGAAACCAAATGTTTCCTCTTGTGCTCCCTCTCTGTCTGAACCTGTCAACTGCGGTATGTCACATTTGATGGTTACATTATGAAAGGAAAATACATCAGCAGAGCTGTAGATAAATCAGGTGACAAGGTACAAGTTTTAGGCTCTCATGTGAATAACACTCATGCCGTTATAAACAGATGTTCTGATTTTCCTAGAAACTATATTAATAGGTGTAAAGAGTCCTCCTTTTATGTTTGTCGCTATTCCTGTGAAGTATGGAAGAATTAATACGGTGACCCGGGGGAAAGGAAGATTAAAATACTTGGACTATTTTGTCGCTCACGATTTTGTATCGGCAGTGGGTGCTGTAACATCCTCCCTGACTGTCTGTCTTTCTGCAAATTAATGTTGAGGTTGCACCTCTGCCCCACAGCTTGAGAACCTGAGTGAAGAAGAATAGCTCCACCAGTACCCTGTGGGCCCCTACTTCTGTAGGCATGAAAAGGGATGAACCCGTGTTGAGAAACAGCCTACACTTCCCCCAGCCCTTGTTGTAGTGGTTTTCCTCTCTCCTTAAATTTAATTTTGTTTTTGTCTTCAGTCATGGAGATTTGCCTTTTATTTTCAAAGGAGACTTTGTTTCTTGCGTCATTCTTGGTAGCTTCTCCAAGGCAATGAAGCGTCTAATTGTGACTTTTCATGGAAATGTGTTTTTTTGGGAGTCAGAGATGTCTTGGGAAGGAACTTATGCCTTGAAACTGCAGGGTTTGGCAGGATGTCAATCTTGGTGTTGATAAGGGAAGACAAACAAAGTCTCTGTAGCCATTTGAACTACAGAGAGAGATGCAAGAGGCCGTAGAAGACCTCCCATCAGAGGCGGCAGAGCTCTCTGGTCTCGGATGGCTGAAATCCACAAAGCAACTCCTCAGTCTTTGGGGATTTTTCCTGTTGAATCAAAACCAAAGCAGACACATAGATACTGTCTGTGTTCCTCAAGATGTCACCTTGCTGCCTCCTGCGGGTTATCAGAGCCCTTGCCCGAGTTTTGTGACACCATAAGATTTTATCACCAGTCTGTTGGCCAATGGACTTGTACTTGTTCTCGCTTCTGAAGGTGTGCTGGAGTGCATCACCCTTTTCTCTCCCGTTTGCTTTTTCCTAACTGTGCAGTTACATGGGTTTCTTTTCCCCTAACTGAACAATGATCACTGCAGACTCTTGGATGCTACATGCAGTTATCCACAAATGCTGCATTCAGTCTGTCTTCGTGTCACTCTCCCTCTGACCCCTCTTTTGTCTCTTTTCATGGACTACTCTCATAAGGATGTGATTTAATAGGATGTAATTGCTCTGCTAGCCCTAGGGTCTTTTGAGTCAGCTCCTTCTCAGAGAAAGGATTTGGTAGGACTGATTCTTCTAAATGAAAGAGAAATGGAGAACAGAGACCCATTTTGGATTTAAGTAGGCTAAATGAGGTTGTTCCCAAGTGCAAGTCCAGGATAGCAAAATGGGAGCAGTAGTACTGCCACTTCAGTGGAGAGAGGGCATCATGTCTCTTGACCTGCACATTTATTTTTATGTTGCTGTACACTGTACTTGCAAGAGGTCCCGTACTTTATTACAGCCTGCTGTTATTGTCATTGAAAAGTCCAAACGCGTGAGCTTCTCCTTGTTGGTATTCACCAACACTGATGGTGATCATCATTCATCTCAAAGAAAACCATCTTGAGGGGTTTGTTGGTTGGTTTGTTTGTTTTCCCCCACCTTTGGTGAAAAGATGCTGGCTGGAGCAAACTTCGTAAACTCTTTAGTCTGTTTTCAGTTTGTTTAGTCTCTGGGACTAAGAGTGAATATGCAGGTTCCGGTTCAGTCAATTAAATCCAGAGATGTTGGCTGAACTCTGCATCTGCCGGGGTGTTTCGGATCAGTCTCATGCTCTGAGATTATATCTGGAGAGACGGAGTTGAGCCCTTGCAGGTAGGAATTTGCCTGGCTGCATTGTGCGTTTTGTCATAAATGCCCAAATAGTATCCTTGCTAGACTTCCTCCAGATTAGTGATCCTTCAGGCCACCATGAAGTTCCTGCCTTTTTGGTGTAGACAGTTTTGAGTGCTCTTTCCAAATATATTCCTGATGATGTAGCTAGGTCCTCTGATATATGTTCCTACCTTTCTGCTTCTCCCAGCGACCCTTGGGAAGGTAATAATAGCTGCATCCATTGCAATCAGGGCTTTTCTAACACGATTGAGGCAGTTCTGCTTCTAAGACTTATTCTGCCTTTCAGTACGAGTGTTTTGGACCCTCCCTGAGTCTCCAAACCTCTTTGTGAGGGATTTGGATCTGCCTTCCCAAGCAAATGTCAAAAAATAGCATCTCATTGCACAAGGTGTTAGATGGCTCTTGAGGCTGGAAAGCATTTACTCAGTGTCCATAAGGAGCACTGCGTAGGAAGGAATCAATTAGACATTTATGGCAAAATGGGATTTTCTGCACAGCATGCCAACAAATCACTAGCCTCTGAAGAACCTGCCTTTCACAGGACCTCCCGTTAGTTTTGTGAAAATGTACTGCGGCAGCAGTTTCTTCTTTGCACTCCTCTGTTTGATGTTTTCAGCTGTTTTTTTGCCTTTTTTTTTTTCTTCTTCATCCTGCTGTTGTAGAGTTGAGCAGGAGTCAGATCAGGGTTTTTCCTGTGGTCAGAGATACTGCTCCTGGCTGGAATCCCGCAGCCTTCATGGGTTTCCCATTTGAGTCTTTGTTTTCCCATGGAGATAAGTGGTTTAGTGGTCATCGCTCCTCCAGGAAATTTTCACTTACTCATCAATAATCCCTCTCCACATCTCCCATTTCCAGTGCTGAGACCATTACATATCAGGGCAAGACTATTTTCTAAGGCTCTCTGGGCTTAAGAGATTCTCTAGGATCTGAGGTCTGCTGAGCAGACTTGATGAGGACGGGCTGGAGAAGGCAAAGGCAGAAATATCGTGTGTCATTCCAGATGCAAGACATCTCAGTAGCTGCCTGTTGGAAACTGTGTTTTTGTAGGGCTTGAAGACCATCCCTTGGGCAATGCGGTGGCATTAAAAGATTATTCCTGGAGTTCCTGATGCTACAAATGTGCATATGGGCTAAAGGACCAAGGGAGGTTATCAAACAGGTTCCTTAAAATGAGCTGTCAATATATGTTTTCACATCTGGCCCTGCATCCCCTCTATCTCACAAGTCCTGGGGAAGAGTCTGCAGGGCAGAGGAGTGAAGGGTTGAGATCTCAAAACATCTCTGGTTGCTTCTCTTTCATTACACACTCACCTTTTGGTTGCTATATCTCTTGAGGATTTCTGCTGAGTTTAGCCCACCTCCTTTGGAGAAGATCACGTTCGTTTCTACCCCTTAGTTGATGATTTGAGACTATTTTATGTTTAGTCTGAATATTTGCAAGAAACTTGGCAATGTTACTTTGAGACCTGCTTATTTTTAACGTAATAATTTTATTATTTTTGGCGTTGTTTAGTAATCGTACTTTTTTATCACTTGCCCATAATTCCAATCATGCCCCTGATTAGGCACATGATGAAAAAAGACAACTGAATACATGTATCAACTGTGTCTTGATCTACTTGGAAATACTGAGAGCATCTCGCTGTAGTTTGTTCAGTGGTATTAATACCCTGAGAGTGTTCCGAGGAACTGGCAGCATAAGAACAATAAAGAAGCCTTCCATGACTTAAGAGTTACAGGTTTTTATGGATACAGTGTGAAAACTTGGTGTGATCGAAAAAGCACCGTAACTTATGCACTGGATCAAAGAAACATCTGTGTGTTCGCTGCAGCAGTCTGAGTCTCCATCTTAATTTCCTTCAGCATTTAATCCAGGGCTTCATGCATCTTCATAGCTTTTTGTGAACTGTAAAAGTTACAAAATCTGTCAGGATAAAGTTGGAGCAGAAACCTGTTTGTTAATCTTTGGGGATTTCTTAACTATCGCTCACAGAAATTGGGCGCTATTCCAACTGCTTCCTTTTGGAGTTCCTACAATTCATACTAAAATTTTATTTTTCTCCCTCCTTTTTCTTTTTCTTCTGGAAGTCAAAACTGTGGTTATTTATTGGTTATAAAAATCCACAAGTATTTCCCGCTAAGTATTTTGACATAAATAGGTGAAGTGTGGACTTCTCCGTGTGGCTGCAGTATTGAAAAGGCTTGGGTTTGCGATACTGAGGCTCAGCCTGAGTGAGCACCATTACAAGTGTTTGTTTCTATATTTTTCCCAATTTTTATCAATTTAAAACCTGTTTAAAGCAATCTTCCAGGATATGATAAATGGAATGTTCAGGTGCAGTGTTAATTTACTGTGTTGGTGTTAGCCTTGTGTGTGATCTGTCTCTTAGAGAAATTGAGTTGCATGCTGTTGTTATATACAGGACAATGGAATGCAAATCTCCCACTGTTATCATCTAGTTATTTTAATTTTACAGTGTCTTAATAATTAACTCTTCTAAGAGTAGTTATTTACTCACACTAGTGATGGAAAAGTAAATATTTCTTGTATTTATTTCATAAAATGTTCATGGGATGAAATAGGATATGAAATTATGATGATCACAGTGGCAGTGTTTTATAGGCAGTGGTTGCGCTCAGGATAGAAATAGTTTGGTATTTGTTCTGTATAAAGGAATTATTTTTAAAGATGCAGAAATAAATCTTAGCACTTTAAATGCAGTAAGATGACTAGAGGTATATAAACATAGTGTGGTAATACTGCTGCAACATGTTACAGGAGATATTCTTACTTACCCTTTCTCCTAAAAATAACTCCAACCAAACTGCAAGTCGGTATATATATATTTTTTAATAACTCGTATGAACCTAACAGACTTTATTAGCAAGATTGCTGAATCGAAGCAAAACAGCATTTACAGAAGGAAAGAGGATAGCGTTTTATACGGGCAGTGGGAACATTCATTGTCCCCTGAGCCGGGATTTAGGAAAGCATGCCTGTATAAACCTCACAGGTATTAGAGTATGAGCTTGCAAAGCAGAAAACCAGTCAAGCAATGTTCAGAGAGGAGTGACACGCTGCTGTCCGTGACCACGTCCTGCGACCTGCCCTTCTGCTTGGCCGAGACGTTGTGGAGGGTGAGCAAATAACCTGGAGCCCACCTGTGCTGATCTTATGTACTGACCTCTTTTTAAAGAACAAACGAATAAAGCCCCAAACCCTATATAATTTATGGTAAAGAATGGCAAGAGGATGTACGTCTATTCTACAACTATTATTCGATTAAGTAATTCTTTTTCAGTAATGAAAACCTACCCTCTGGTTAGTCTAAGCCAATACTTGGTAGGGGGAGAGGAGAAAATGCAATCAAAGCTGGGAGCTAATGACTTCAGACCTATCAAATATAATTTCTTGTAGCTATCTAAATAATAATAATCATAGACTCATAGAATGGTTTGGTT
>NW_009625786.1:0-3068 GCF_000690535.1 Cariama cristata | reverse complement strand
TCGTGGATGTGCAGATGAGCTTTCATCACATAGCCAAGCAACTGTTACAGCAGCCACAAAGGAACCGAGGTACTTGAGTAGTTAACAACCATCAGTAACTCAAATTTTGTTCACAGATACTTTATCCTTAATTTTTGTTATCCATTGTTGTCCTCTCTTTTTAAAAGCTCCTTTCAGTGTTTGACCATTGAAATGGCTATAACAACAATCATGATATCTTACATTTTTTGTTTTGCCAGCTAAATGAACTAGGCTCATGTGTTGTCAGATTTTCCATTTCCTTAGTAGAACTTCTCTGTACCTATCATAGTTTCAATTAAATCTGTTCCATCCCCCCAAACTATCATCACTCCACTGCCTCTGCCGTTACTGCACCATTCCTTTCACTGCTTTTCAATGCATGCATTTTTTGTTGTTGTTACTTGGGATTCTTTTTCTGCTCCAGCTTCTGTCATTGCTCTCATCCAAGCCTCTTCTTGGGTAAAGCTCAGAGCACTGCTCCTATCTTTATCCTTACACAGATTGGACACATTTCGTTGTCCTCTTCTTGACATATTATCTGACCTTGCATTTCCTCTGAGTCATCATTTCCTAGGTAATTGCTCCTTTTCCGAATGCCTTTCTGGGGATCTCTTTGCAGAAATGATCTTCTTCCTTCATGTGATGCATCTCCATCGGTCTCTGGCCTCAATTCTCTTTTTGATTTTTCCATTATCTCATCTGCAAACAGGTTCCGTGAACTAAAGTAAATCAATGCTGATCACTCTCAGATGAACCAAACTACTTCAGGTTTGCTGAAACCAAATTCGTAGCCCCTAACACTTCCTCTTTGGTGCTGACTTGACTGCCTTACAGCTAAACACAAACCTTCTATTTCCTCACTCCCAGCTTCTCCGACTAATTCCTTTCTTGCTTGTGCTAGATATCACTACCACTTCTGTGGCCTCCAATAAGAGAGATGCCATAGTCTCCTCAGGGAATATATTCCCAGTGCTTCTTTACTACAAAGCTTTTATCCAAACACCATTCTGACTTGCCCTGTTCACTGGGAAAAATGGGGTTTATTCTCCTCCTCTTTGCATCATCTTCTTATATGCTTGAGACCTGAGAGGGCGTACCCCAACCCTTCTGTAGTACACACGGAGGTACATCCTCCACCTATTGCCCTTTTCTCATTCACTGTCATACATTCAGCTTCTAATTCTAATAAGCCTTAAAATATAATCTTTATGGACAGTCTTTGGGTTTGGTTTTTTGTTGCTTTTTTTTTTTTTCCCCTCGTCCTGTGCTTTTACTGTCACTGTCCACAAAACAAAAACACTAGCCTCCTGAAAGCAGTTGTATTTTCTTTATAATTCCTTGGATGTAATAAATTATATTAATCCTATGTCTTAAGAATCTTGATAACAGTTGGCAAATAATACCCTGAGCCCACTGCTTATCATCATAAATTAGCGTGGGGAGCTGGGTCAGATGAAGGCCCTGTCTGCCCGGTATGGTGCTTCTGGCAGTAGTCAGAAGGAGATGCGGACAGCAGGAACGTGAGAACTGAGCACATACAGGCGATAATTCCACTGAAACATCTCCAGATTAGGAACTTTTTCTAGGACAAAGGTTTATCTGCACCTCTCAGTTTAACAGCCACTGATGGGGTCTCATTTCATGAAGTAATTCCAAAACCATTTGGAACTCATTCATGTTTTTGGCCTCTACACAATCCTCTGCCTATGAACTCTAACTATGCCCCATATGAGAAAATGCTTTATTTCCTTTGTTTTAAACATCTGCCAGATCATTTCATTCAATGTCTCCTACCCCTTTTGTTAAGAGAGATATGAACAAACATTTCTGTCTGCTTTCTCAACACCATTCGCAACATTAAATGGTTCCATCACGTATCTGCATTTCTTTTAGAAGCTAAGTAATCAGAATCTATTTAATCTCTTCTTCCTCAGAAACTCTGACGTTGATTTCATAACCATTGTTTTTCCCCGACTTTTTCTAATTGTACTTTATCCCTTTCAAGACAGCAGGATCAGAAGGGCATGAATTCTCTAAAAAAGGCTTCAGAGTGGACTTACATCATGCAAAACAGTGTTTTCTGCGATGTTGATCACTTGTATACTCCTGGCTTTCTGTAGTCTCTTGGGTTTTTGTTCCATGTTTGAGCAGTGTTCAGTGCCATTAAGTCCTGCTAGATGGCTGTATAATATATATATATATATAAAAATGACATAAACACACTATTACTACTGCTAATAATAAAGATTCAGAGACTCTAGGCATGCTTTCCCTGACAAAACATTCTAAAAGGTCCATAATTTTCTAGCTTCAGCTTCCAGTCATCGGATTTGCTCTTCTTCAGTCTGATAAATTAAAGAATGCTCTGCACTAGAATTCAGAGACAATGCACTGCTGTACTTCTAATCTGAAATCTCCTTAACTACGTAAGAGGATATTGCTGCCTCTCTTAACCATTATGTCACTCTAAGATGTTCTATAATTTTCACCATGATCCAAATTCTCTTCTTGTTTCCCACAAATATGCTGCAACCTGCAAACAAGACCTACACAATTCTATTCCAGCTGATCTGTATTTATTATTATTTACTGCTCTGGTTACTGTGTTATCTATAATCTTCATCCACAATGACTAGAAACACCTCTTCAAATGAATGATAAAGACATGGGAGATAACAGATTTTTGTAGCTTCTGATCAGAAACGCATCTGATGAGGTATCAGAATGTAATAGAGATTCAGTGCCTGTTTATTTTAGCTTAGTTTATTAAGTTTACTATTTAACTGGCATCTTTAATTTATAAATTAGCATATAATGTTCTGAAATGGCAAGGATCTTAACTGATTTTAGCCTGAGATCTCCAGCATGTATTCTTAGACTAAAACCCCTTCTGAAAAATGCAGGTTTTCCTTTAAACATCCATTTCCTAATAGATGAGAGGGCAAGGGCCCGGACCAGAAGCACAGCTACTGTGGTGCAGAAGTGACCGTCAGTCCTTCTCCCTATTCAGCCTCGCAGGTTCCTGCCACCCACCTGCATGTGCCCAC
>NW_009625785.1:0-5862 GCF_000690535.1 Cariama cristata | reverse complement strand
AAGAGCCGGCCCAGCCTTAAAAGGTGACAGCTGTGCACTCCTTTCAGGCCTTAGGTAAGAACACCAAACACAAGCTAGCTAGGAATTTCACCATTGTTGCATGAAGATTTTTTAAGAAGCAGTGAAACCCAGTCAATGTTGGGACACGGATTTCTCCTTCCCAGCCACTACAACCCGGTCGGGTACACTTCCACACCAAGGCTTCTCCCATCTTAGTTTGATGGGTGCAGCCACCACTGGTTTTGCTTGCGGGTCCAGCCAGGAGTGAGGCTGAGCCCCTAATCCAAATACACAGCAAACGCGCTCACATAAATCCAACAACACAGCCCCGTCTTGTCCCTCGTCTCCAGCCACACAGGACTGAAGCTGACCAGAGAGACAGGCAGGCCCTTGCACTCTCCAGCTTCACAAGGACACTACACTCACAGAGCCTTCAAATGTTGCCATGGGATTTAAGTTCGTCTAATATCCATGCCCAGAGCCCCCGTACCCTGCCACTGGCTTATATATGGGCTCTTTCCAGATGCTGGTTTCCTCCTGCTTGCCAGCTAGTTCAGCTTGAAGTTTACTAGTGAGTTTTGTTAGTGAAGTTTGCACACACACCGGGATCCCTATGGCACCTGGTTGTAAACGCGCTCGCTAGGCCATGGCTGCCCCTCAGATCCTACAGCCCCTATGACCCACGGCCTCTTCCCCAGTTGCAGGTGCCCAGACCTGATAATGCACACCTGCACAGGCAGATGCGGCACAGAAAGCAAGGTCAAGCAGAAAATCATCAGAAAAAGTATTTAATAAGAAGCTGAGATAGACTGCAGTGATGTGGCCCGGCTCAGTCAGACAAAAGCACCACTTACATGAGACCATCCCCTTTTATCTCCCCTTCTATTTTTCCCTGAGTGTTCTTCCTACATCCACCTTGACCCTTTCTTTCCTCTGCTCCCGTTTCCTCCCAAACAATGCACCCCTAACTACTTTTCCCCATCGGTCCCAGTTTTGCTGCATCCCTACCCAAAACTTGTATTTCTGATAACATTACCCGGGTCCCCTCAGCCTTGCACAGTATTACTGATACAGCACAGCGGGTCTTGCAAGATTCCCCCCAATACTCCCTTCAATTACACGCGAGGTTTGACCATCTTCCCCTTAAACATCGGTGAAATTTGTCCATCTTTCACAGCAGCTCTCTGTAATTTTTGTCAGCTTCTCACTGTTATTTGCGTTCAGCAATTTCTCGTATCGTGACCAGCAGTTTCTTGTGGTCTTTTCAGTTGGCGAAACCTCAGGCCAGGGCCTAGACATCTGCCCGTATCACATAAGAAGATTTATTTCAAAGACAGAACAAAAAGACACTTTAAATTATCATGGGTTTAATATGTGACAGCGCTAAAGAAATGTTTCTGTGAAACAGTTAGGATGTATTATCTACCGCAGCCAAAAGTCTGGTTCCAGGTTTCATACAGCTCTAGGTCCTTTGAGGAGACGCTGGGCCGCACGGTTCTGAAGGCGCTCTCAAAGTCCAGAAAAGCAATCGGCCGTACCTGGTCTGGCATGATGGTTGCAATGTCCATGGACTGAAGACTGCGGATAGGGCCCAGAGAAGCTTCTCGACAGAGCTGAGTCATGTCTGCCCCAGAAAATCCATTCGATTTCTTAACTATGAGTTCGATTTCCTCTTCATTCAGAGAGCAGTGCTCCTTTGACATTAGACGGGTAACAATCTGCTTCCTAGCTGAGGCTTCTGGAAGAGGAATGTACAGTCTCTTCACTAGTCTCCTTCGGGCAGCTTCATCGATTTCTTGGGGTCGATTTGTTGCTCCGACCACTAGAATACGATCTTCAGATGATGTCGTTGCCCCATCTAACTGGACCAGAAATTCAGTTTTTATTCTTCTTGATGACTCGTGCTCCCCATCTCCACGCTGAGACAAGAGAGAATCAATTTCATCAATGAAAATCACTGCTGGCTGTTGACAACGTGCCACAGCAAACAGCGCACGGACCATCTTTTCCCCCTCGCCTACCCACTTGGAAGTCAGAGAAGAAGCACTGATGCTAAAAAAGGTCGCTCCAGACTGGCATGCGATGCATTTGCCTATAAGAGTCTTGCCAGTCCCAGGGGGGCCAAAGAGAAGAATGCCTTTAGGAGGACCACGTAACCCAGTGAAGATGTCTGGCCTCAGCATCGGCCAGACCACTATTTCTTTTATAGTAGCTTTAGCAAATTCAACTCCGGCAATGTCATCCCAGTTGACAGGAGGCCCATGGTCCATGATCTCGTGCATAATGAGTTCAACCATTTTTGGTTCTATGTTTTTCAGTCGTTCATCTACAGGCAGCGATGGATCTGTTGGTCCTCTCGCATGAGCTTTACACTGTGCTCCTCCATTTTCATTTCCATCTTGTTTTGGAACTGGAGGAACAAACTTGCCAAATGGACCCCGAGATCTGCCTGCACCCAGTGATTTTTTTATACCTCCATATGATGAGACTGGTGCACGCTGGGGTAGGTTTTGAGATTTCTTTTGCTGATCCACCCACAGCTGTTCTTTTGCAGTTCTAAAACCAGGAACATTGCTCTCTTCATTTCTGTTTCTATACCCTGAAGAACTACCGGTTTCTGTACTAATGGAAGCCTGGCACGGAGCAAGGCCAGGAACCACTGTGCTGCCTTCATCAGTCAGACCATAAAACGTTTTTCTTTTGCCAGAACTTGCGGACCACGCAGGTACAGATGACTGATTGGGAAGAGACAAATTTTGTCCATCACGACAGTTACCTGACATTTTCAGAGAACTATTACTTGTTGTTTCTTTACTTCCAAATAGTGGAGTTGCCTGGAAACCTGCATGAACCTGTTCGTTTAAGGAGGCTGAAGAGGCAGGAAGCGTATCCAAAGTTTTAGTCAGAGGAGGCACATGAGACTTTGAAGACGAGGGATGTTCAAGATCTGGTCCCTGACTTGCACATTTTGCTGAGCCAGCACAGAGCTCAGTCTCTCCGGCACTGCTGAAGATACTGAGTTTAGGAAGACCTGGAGCAGCAGAGGCACTGACCCCTTTACCAGTTAGTACACAGGCATCTGTCGGTGCCATCTGAGAGCTCCGGAAATTTTTGCCAGCCTGCATCCTCTCTTGCACACACTTTAATTCAAATACATTATCTGTTGTCAAGACAGATTGCCACTTGTCACTGTCATTTTGCTGACACTTTGCCAAAGTCAAAATGTTTTCAGCATAGTTATTCAAGCCAGTCTCTATGTTGTCAGAGTCAATAATTGCAGAGTATTTCTCTGCGTATTTTTTAAACAGGTTGGCAGCACAGACCTGAGAGATCTCAGAGTTTGCCCATGCATACTGAATACGCAGGATTTTGGCACGGTATTCATCTGCCTTCTGTCCAGGTGTGCAGGTGCCAGAGGTAATAGCAAAGTAACTTTTCTGCCAGTCGCTCAGGTGCACAGTGCTGTGGGTGGGGGTTTCCATCACTGACACTGAAACACACATAAAATACCTGCTGTTATAAAATGCATTTCACAGCTATTTGCTTTGGCTGCTTTCCCCCTTTCCTAAACACATATACATGAGAACATACATTATTTTAATTGAGAAAAATAGCGCAGTAGATCTTGTAAGCTACTTAGCCAGTCTGGACAATTTACCATTTTCAAAAAGCAACCAGCTTTGTGGTGTAAAGTCATTTAGACTGAGGTTTTCTTTTCTTCCTTTTTTTAAAGAAAGAAAAGAAGAAGAAAGGAAAAAAAGAGAGTTTGCTTCTAACCAGAGGTCTCCTGGGGAGGTAAGTAGACTGCAAAGAATGGTAACAGATGGCCAAACAAAAATTGGCCTTGTTAAATGAAATCGCCAGTGCTTTCACTCTTATTTGACAGAATACAGCACAGTGCAGAGGAGGACAGATTATACATCACTGTCAGAATGATGAAATTTATTACAGTGATAGTAATAAAAATGAAACAATGAAGCTAATAAATAAAACTATATGCAAAGTCTCTGAAGGGAGGTAAAAGTGGAATGAATAAGTCTGAATGTTGTAAACTTTCAGATTAAGAAAATATTTACAGATTCATAGCAAATGTTCAAAACTATTTATTCTATTTAGAACATACTAAAAAGTCTCTATTTTACATTTTAGAGAAACAAAGCTCTTGTGTGTTTAAAGCAATGTTTGTTTCTCAGTTTTAGAAAGTGGAATTTAAATTGCTTCACCGATTTTTTACTTAAAGAAACAGGAAAGATGACATTTGGCTAGGAAGAAGCATTTCGCTAGACTTTAAAAGATATGCTCATGTTTCTGATGCATTTTCAAAGAAGTTTTTCTCTGCAATGTATCATGTGCAGAGATATTTCTGGTAATGTCAAGAATTTATGATTTCAGAAGAGACATAGGCACAAGCAAAATTATGACAAACCTACCACTGCCTCAACAGGGTTTGCAGAAAGGTCTTAATACACAGCAATTCCTATCTTCTCATCTGTCCGTAACGGACATACACCTAATATATGATATAACTGAAATACATCAAATTCTAATTTCTCTTTTTCTAACTTCAGCATGTACCGGAACGTTCCAGCCAGAGAATACTTAAAACAAAAACTGTTAATGTGGAGGTCCTTATATTCTGCACCCCTTCCAACAGAGTACGAATCAACTTGCAGTGTTCTTCTGAATCAGCTACAGACTACGTATGAGCGCAGATTAAGGTACAGGTGTAACGTACCTACAAGACTGGGGAGATAGAGCTGAAGTAATCTGGGGTGAGGGGGGGGTCCTCTCTATTTACTTGTAAAAAGTCTTGCATCAGTGTTAGATAACAGAGTACAGTATGAAAATGGCAGGAGGGGTTACATACATAACAAACAATAAGGAGATAAATTATTTTGGTTTGGATTTTTTGGACTTCAACCCAACTTTGTAGAGCTGTTTAGAAAAGTCAAAATATCGTTTACCTGCAAATTCAGTGCCTTTACATCAGAAGCCTATTAAAAAAAAAAAAAAACAACACAAAAATAAGACTTCCTCTGAAAAATTACTGTCAGCTTTTACACCGTGATACGCCTAACTTGCGCCTACCGAATGCGGTGCAAATTCCCACCATAATCCATCTGCAGCTGAGCGACAGCTAACAGATGGAGGGCTGCAGCCTTTTATTTCTTTTCTCTAAACAACTACTAAACAATGTACTAAATAACTGTCACTGTGCACATAACTTTTTGTAACTGCTGAATCAAAAACATCTTATGAAACATAAAAGCAAAGTTCAGAAAAAGTTCAGTAGCAGGCATTTGCTCCCATGAAATCTTTCCATTGATGTACATCATTCAGAATTTAAAATCTCAAGTTCACCACCACTTCCTAAAGATTTAGTAATCATCTTCACAGTGCTGCAGAAATGTCATAAGTGAAGAGTGGTAGCTAGTTTAAAATTTCAGTTTGATTTTCCTTCTTAAGTATCTTCTAATATAATATTCTCTCCCTATTCTAAATCCCATTTAGTGGTCCTCATAGTCTTACTATTTTTCCCAAAGAGATAGCCAAACGTGGACGTGGACAGTCAGTTCTTCAACAGCCAAAACTGTTCCCAGATGTCGACATCATGCTTTCATATAAGCGTCTAAAGTTGGGGGTTTATCAAAACCTTGACAATAATTAATTCCTGGCACGCAAGTTGCAGCCTCAGCAAACAGAGAGGCAAGTAGCGACCTGAGAAGCCATGCGCTGGATGTCTTTGCGTTCACACACGAACATATACATCCATTCAAAACATGGGGAAAGCCTGCTTGCCCGTAGGCAAGAAAACCAGAAGGGAAGCACGCCAGCTGCCCAGGCAGGTCTCAGCCCTCCCCG
>NW_009625784.1:0-5582 GCF_000690535.1 Cariama cristata | reverse complement strand
TGACACTCGAAGTCGGTGGCACAACTTGAAATTCATCCACCGAACAGCAGCAGAGCATAGCAACTATACACCTGCATCGCTGTATGTAGGTAGCATATAAATATAAAAATTACAGAAATGTTGTCTGCAAAACAATCTTGGCGTTAACATACAGAAAACAGTACTCGGCTTCCTCCTGGCACCTTAATAAACGCAGCAAGCAACCAACTGCAAAGCGCCGAAGGACAAGATCAGTACCCGGTGGACACCCCTCCCCGCGGTACCTTCACCTCCCATCTAATAAAGCCAAATACTCCCAAGCCACACTAAAAATAAAAGCCATACACCACCAGTTTATTAGATGCTGGCAAGAGTTAAGCAAAACAACAATCTAGTTTGTCAAGAATAACAGGTTAGAAGGCCACATTAGAATAGTGAAATTAAAATATTAGAGCAGACTCTTATCAATTTCAGAACGGGTGACTATGAACTAAGAAACAGAAAGCGCAATCTGTGATTGTTCAGTGAGGAGCCAGGGTGCAAACTAAATGACAGGAGAGACTGAATCACACTCCTCCACTCTGCTCTACCATACACTATACATCTTCATACTAGCAAGAAGCCTACACAATTTTTCCATCCAAAAAAAAACCAACACCACATTTACCAAAATCTTTGTATCTAAAAGAGGTAGCAAAGATTGCATCACAATGTGTCCACAGAGCAGAAACAGATGCTAGTAACGGATGTATCATATGTTCCCACTGCCCTTTGGAAGTGCAGCCTAGCCAGTGCATTTGCTCTATCAGAGCAACCCTCCGGCAGAGCTTTTATGGCGCTCACTTTCCCCATCACACCGACGGAGTAGGACGTGCCTATGTGTAAGAAAGCGTGGAAGCAGCAGCAGAACGGACAGCACATACATGCCTTCTCATCAGGCGATATAAGCACAAAGAAATGAATTGGCACATCTGTTTGTCTGCATTTGTGTTCATGCTTGTACGCAGCAGTGACTTTTGGTCATATCCAGCTCTATTTGCCATGGATTACCCCAGTGTCCCCCAGAATTCTATTCGATCATACTCCTTATGTCATTCTGTTTTCTTGCCCATTGCAAATGTTTTTGAATCCTGCAGCACAAATGAAATAAATCTCAAGTTGTTGTTCTCCCTCCAAACTCCTGTGGCATTATCCTTAGTTGGTGATCTGACATCCACTTGAAAAACAGTTCCTTTCCCCGTCTTCTTTTCCAAAATGAGTAGAATTTTCCACTTGCAAACAAGTCAAGTTTTCCTTCTTGTCCGAAAGAGCCAAGGTTTTCCCCAGTCAATGTAATATGACAGCATTTTGTACTCTTAATTGAGTCATTTCCTACGCACTTCCTTCAGTGAGTTTCTGACTGGCACTATCAAGGGCTCTCGTGTGTGATACTTAATAGATGGCTTTAAAAAGAAGGTTCAGGAACATGCAGAAATTAGCTTTTAATGAAGAACTTCCTTTCTTTATACTGCTAGGAAGTAGGAAGGGAAAGGCATTTGTAACTTGGGTTGCTATAGAACACAAAGAGTTTATTCCATTCACTGTGTAAAGTCTCTAAGGCAGAGAAGTTCAACAGACATGTTGGTCAGAGAATGCTAAAATGAATCAGAGACAGCACTCATTTATTAAACAGAGCTTTTTAGCTGGGTTTCCAGAGGAACTGAGGCTGAGAGAGTTTTATTTTCCTGTCAGTCCATCAAGTCCCCTTCAGGAATTTTCAGATTTGGATATGGAGAACTTCAAGTTGACTAAAAGGTATAATTCAGAAAGAGTTCTACATCCCTACAAGTTTTGTAGCAATTAGCACTTAAGACGATAAGTTAAAATGAAGGAGAAAAGCTTCAGTGGGAACTCAACAGTTCCCAGTTCTGGAGGGCACGTCTTCATTAAACACAAGTACCAGTCTGGTAATTTGCACATGTGCAGCTGAATCAGCTCCTGTAGTTGCTGTCTCAGATCCTGCCAATATCTAGGGCATATGGAAGGAAGCTGAAGAGGGTGGAAAAGGGAGGTACAGAGAAAAGGTGAGACACCATTATTACTGTTTTACAGATGACAACCTCAGATACTTAGAGAAGAGATGTTGAGTCAGAGAAGATGGAAAAGCCAATCCAAGTGTTCACTGCTGCTTCTGCAAGGGATGGTCACATACTCTCCCATGCACTCCCTCTTCCTTTGCTCCAACCCATCTACTCCTGCTTCCCTCATAGCAGCACCATCAACCACTGGTCTGATCCTCAAGGAACTGCTTTACCTCATTAATTAGCAAAGAATTGCTCTCTTTCTTGCACTGGGTTAGTTTTCTGCCAGGTAAGGATACAGAAGGATGGAGAAAGGAACCAAAGGCGCAGATAAACACTGGAGCTGACAGAAGGCGAGTGCAGAACTGCACAGCCAGAAAGGGGTGAGGAGGAGCCATTAGAGGGAAAAGAGTTGATCCTTTTGAGCAGCAGCAAGCTGTTCAGCTGTTTGATTGACTGAGCCATTTCCTGACTACTTTAGAAGTCCATTAAGGAGCAGTGATTGACATTGTTTTATTTCAGGCATCTACCTGAGGCTTCTGAATTAGTCAGCTGGGAAGCAGGATCCTGCCTCCTACATTCTCCTATTGACTATACAGACAGCCTAGGCTTCTAACTCAAGTTAGACAGTGTAAAAAAGATCCACTAAGCTCAACATTTTTTAAAGGTATTTGGGCTTTAAGAGATGCAGAGACACCTCGGGATTTTTTAGAGATGCCCAAACAGATTAATGTATTTTACAAAACAATAGGTGTTTTCAAATCCCCTATTGGTATTTTCAGATGCCTAGAGTGCCCTTGAGGAGCTAAGTGTGTTGTCCAAGGTCACAGAGAAAATCTATGTCAGAGCAAAGAACAGAATCTGCATCTTCAAAGAAAAGTATCCTAAACATTGGACTGTATTCTCTGTGCAGCATACCTTGCTGTCACTTAGGCACTGTGTGAATATATAAAAGAAAATTCAGTTTCCCTTCCATTAAGTAAACTGGATTTAGACAAACAGAAAACTCTTAAAAGAATGATAACGTCTAGCCAACCCATAAGTTTGAAATGTGAAAACATTAATCGTTACTGAACTTTTACAGCCAACATATTGCCCCACTCATGATCTGCACAGCAACATGGGTGAGAATCTCTCCCTTTGCTTTTCAGTAGCTTTTGGACCAAGGCTCAGACACCTAATGTCAGACACTGTACCATCTTTGTAATGTACTGTATATGTGTAATGCATCACTGCAAGTTTTGTGCTTTGGCATTCCAACAATTTGCTGGTACCAGTCCCTATAGTCCTTGCCCTTCTCCCTACCCTCTCCCGACCCGCTCAAAAAGAAGAAATAAACTATTAATATTTTTAGCACTAATTCTTCTGAAAATTAGGTTTATAATTTCATTGTTTGTCCCTCATCATTTTTGAACCAGTTTGTCATGTGCAAAAGTAAGACAGTAGTTTTAAAAATAATTAAGATCCCATCAGTTGCATGTAAATAATTTTTTTTTCATGAAAATCAGGGAAGAATGACTTAGCACAGATGAAAAAGCAGGTAGAAGTCAGCATCACATCTTTGTCTGATGCAGATAACTCATCAGTCAAAACATACCTATCTTTGCACAATACAGTATGTTTCCTCTTGAAATCAGATCATTGTGACAAAAGTTAGGGCTTTTTTTGGAACAAAAGACAAATTCTTACAGAAGTAGGCTTCAAAGAACAACTTCTGTGGGCAAGGCAAATGGCAAGGATAGCCAGGACTGGCCTGAATAATCTATTTAACTTATTTCACTGAACAGATACTGGGATGCTGAAGAATGATGGAAAAGACAGGATTTTTCTACAAGTTTTTACCACATGTTCCACCATAGCTCCACTGGCTCCTTTCTTAGGGAAATCAGACCTACAGCAGTCATACTAGAAAGGAACAAAATCTACAGCATTACTAAGTCTTGTGATTTAATGAGAATTTTAATAAGCTCACAATAAATAGTTCTCTGTGACATGAATGACGTGAAAGCAAGACAGCTCTCTTACTTTCAATATAAGACTCTTACTAGAATCTGAAATTAGTCAGTAATGGGCAGGAGATTCACATAAATACATGGCCTTTCACCGATTTCAGTGAGCTTCAAGGACAGCTCCCAATAATCTCTTTTGAAAAAAGTTCTCATTTATATCTTTCAAAGGAGAATTGAGCTCCAAATTACTCACAGCAAATATTAATAGGCACGCTTTACTGAAGTTTTTTTTCCCCAAATATCCCAAATACACATATATAAAGACTCAGCCATCAAACAGAAAAAAAAAAAAAAGAAAAAATCAGAAAGTTAGAAAGTTCTCCTGATCCCAAAGTCATCTTCCTTATTTGTTTCATTGTGCAGAACCAGTTTTTTTAATCCTCTGCATGTTATGCAACCCTCCATATTGTCTGTGGTACATGCACTTTTATGGCAAAATATGTAATATTGAACCTATGTTATCATAAGTCAGTACTGACTACTGGACTCAAGAACCCCCAAATTTTTACACAGATTACATAAGACCATGATACCACATAAATGCTATAGGTTTTGTATTGGCAATATTGGCAATATATTGGCAGAATAAGAAATATTGGCAATCCTGGCAGCTAAGGAAAAGCCCCCAAATAAGCCTGTTAATACCTAGTCTATATTGCTCTTGCATCAAAATGGCTAACGTACCTCTGGTAGCTTAGGACACAAGGGCAAAAATGACAAATTCATTTCTTAGAGTTAGGTTTGAAAAGATCAGGTCAATGTTGGCCAGCATTTACTACTGAAGAACTTCACCATCACCCCTATGTGTGTATCCTTATCAGGAAGATCCCAACAAAGAGCTCAGAGTCAGGAACTTGATCAGGTTTTCCATTATGTTCTCACAGGCTCACACAGGAAGTATGTACCCTGAGTAAGAGCTGTGAATACGTAAGTCTATGGGACCTGACAAGATGCATCCCAGGGTCCTGAAGGAATTGGCTGATGTAGCTGCCAAGCCACTCTCCATGATATTTGAAAAGTCATGGCAGTCAGGTGAAGTCCCTGGTGACTGGAAAAAGGCAAACAGTACATCCATTTTTTAAAAGGGTAGAAAGGAGGACTCTGGGAACTACAGACCTGTCAGCCTCACCTCTGTGCCTGGGAAGGTCATGGAACAGATCCTCCTAGAAGTTATGCTAAGGCACAGGGAGGACAGGGAGGTGATTTGAGACAGCCAGCATGGCTTCAGCAAGGGCAAGTCCTGCCTGACCAACCTTGTGGCCTTCTATGACGGACTGACTGCATCAGTGGACAAGGGAAGAGCTACGGTTGTCATCTATCTGGACTTCTGTAAGGCCTTTGACACGGTCCCCCACAACATTGGAGAGACATGGATTTGATGTGTGGACTGTTCGGTGGACGAGGAATTGGTTGGATGGTTGCATCCAGAAGGTAGTGGTCAACAGCTCAATGTTCAGACAGAGATCAGTGACAAATGATGTTCCTCAGGGGTCTGTATTGGGACTAGTGCTCTTTCATATCTTCAACAATGACA
>NW_009625783.1:73641-92037 GCF_000690535.1 Cariama cristata | reverse complement strand
TTTCTAACCACTCTTCCCTGAGCCTGTAACACTGCATGGGTTTTTCGTGGCCAAAGTGTAGGACTTGGCACTTGTTCTTGTTGAAACTCATGCCATTGGTCTCAGCCCATCGACCCAGATTGTCCAGGTCCCTCTGCAGAGCCTTCCTACCCTCCAGCAGATCAACACTCCCACCCAACCTGGTGTCATCTGTAAAATTACTGAGGGTGCCCCCAATCCCCACATCTAGATCATCTATAAAGATGTTGAACAGCACCAGCCCCAAAACTGAGCCCTGGGGAACACCACTAGTGATCAGCTGCCAACTGGATTTAGCTCCATTACCTAAAAGAAGGGATTGGAAAGGGAAAATACCCAGGGTTGAGCAAAACTTATTTGACAGAAAGAGCAGTACAGTACCGTCACTTCAGAAGACTCCCACCTTCCATACATATAGTGCTGTCCTCCAAGGACGCATTTCAATACTCTGGTATATGGTGTTTGCAGGAGTCAGGGCTGGAGGCTGGCTAACACATCAGACCTGGAGCTGTGGTGGTCTTCCCCACGTCAGGGAAATCCGAGGCGATGCTGCAGTCCAAACCAGCCCAGAGAAACTATAGCTTCAATAGCTTTGCAGACTCTAAACTATGTCAGGTCCTTCCCTGGCCTCCTAACTCCTACTTTCCTCCTCTTTAAGAAAACAGCAAAGATTCCTAGTGACACATTTACAGAATGAGATGGTATCTGTCAACTGAAAATGACAGGTGACTCTTCTGTGGCACTCCTGTCTTACATAAACAGAGCTGAGCCCAAATCTCTCAGTGACATTCATTTGCTGCTCATGAATATCTGTACCCCAGGTGCTTCCAATTAGAGCTTTGTACCATTAATCCACACCTGCATTGCATTTGTTTTTAAAAACATCCTGTCTTTTCAGGGCCCAAACCAGTGAAAAGCCAAAACTGTTGTCACAGATTATGCTGACAGGGATGAATATGATGACACTGCCAACTCTGACACAACATGAAATGTCAAGTAAAAAGCATTGAGCAATTTGGTGTAAGTTTTGTGTTTACAGAATAAATAGCAAAAGAATGAGATGTGGGAGACTGGACAAGAAGAAAGATTAAAAGTCGAGAGGTGGATTTTAAACCCATATATAAACACAAAAGTTTGAAATTGAGTGGGGGCTAGAAATCAGTAATGGGTATAAATGAAGAATGGAAAGGGCAAAGAGGAGAAAGGATCCAAGACTAAGCACTAAACAAACTGCTAAAGAAGCAATCTGAAAAACAGAAAGAATAAAAGAGGCTAGAGCCATGAAAGGCAATAGATGACAAGAGTTCATAAAAAGTGATGTGATCAAGGTCAAGAGCAACAGTGGAGGCAGGAGAACTCAGCCTTGCACAAGCAGCCTATGTGAACAAGGAGATTCATGTTTACATTATTTAGCACTCATTAATTACCATATTACAGCGGCAGTGTCCTGCAGCAATGAAGTCAAATGTAGCACAATTGAACAAAGTCTAGTTCAAATTTTAAATCACAGAGACACTGCATTATGAAGGCTAGCAGTAATATAAAACTAGATCTTTCTGCAAATATGTGGCATCATGAATTGAGAGAAAGCATAATTAGTTCAACATTTTACTTGCTTTTTTACACTTTACAACTTAATTGTCTAGTCTCTCAATTTGCTAAATAAAAGATACTAATATTTGTCTATAAAATAATACTTTAGATCCTGATTTCCACTATTTAATAGACAATTCCTAATTTCCTACTTTTAAAAGGTTCACAATGTGAAACATCAGAAAGTCCGAAGTCTTCATAGGCAGGAAAGCAACACTTAATCACAGCCTAAATCACTGAATTCAACTGTCTTTTCCATTTCTCAGCATTAGAAAGAAAAGCATGTCTATAGGGTTTGATCCCCACATAAATCAAAACCACACATTAAAAAACTAAGGTATGTATACTGACTAAGCAGATGGACCAAGAAAATAATGGAAAACAAACCTCCAACCTGCTGAAGACTAAATTAAGGAAATCTAAAAAATCGGGAAAATAAAAGCGAGAGAGCAAAAGCTGAAAGGCGTTCCACATGATGTGGAAATAGTTTACTATTATTTCTGTTCTTTAGAGATGTTTTCTAAGTCAGTATTTGAAAAAAATGGAAAAGAATCCATCATCACTACAAAAACCAGCTGCAACTGCGTTCAAAGAGCCCGTACACTGAGGAACTTCCAAGAACTTATGAATGGAACCATGATAGTTACCCAGCAGTAAAAACTAATAAAAATGTTTGTATAATCACATATTTACTTTAGCAAGATTAATGCCAGATTTTAATATTAGTTTCAGAGGAAAAAAGATTAAGAGAGAAAAAATTGGAATACAACAAAGTTTTCTAATACTGAACTGTTGAATTTCTCACATTTTTCCTTCAATTTGCAGTATCTTTAAAATACAGTATGACCTATGTCATACTCATATGTCTTGGATATATAGGGTCCATTATTTTTAATCAGTTAAAATAACTAAAAAGTATTTTGGGAAAATTTCACCTTGGAGTTTGCTCTAAGACACAATTTGGGACTCAAGGAGCACACTTCCACTTAATCTAGAAAAATGCCCCAAAATGTAAATCACTGTCATCAGCCACTCCCCCCCCACCCCAGTAAGTAACAGTGGTGACATAAGGGCATAAATTGGGATGTCCTTCTCCAGTACAATGAAACAGAATGAAGATTTCCCTATGAAATTGGCAATGGATCTTTCTTCTTCTTAAATATGCCCTTGAACTGCACAAGGCTTCTATTCTACTACCCTCATTCCTTTTGAATGCAAAGTTTATTATCTACCAAGTAAGTGATAAGTATGGAACCCAAATTTATCAGTGATCATTCTTTTTCCCTGGCTAATGAGTAGAGAGGAATTAAAAAAAAAAATCAATCTGTAGAAGAAAGAAGAATACAGGCAGTGTCATTTTGCATGAGTGCCTCCTCAATCACATCCTTCTGCTGGGACCACCCTTTGCAATCCATGTGGCCTGGAAGCAGAGGTTGGAAGATGAGGAGGGATGGCAAGCGTCTCGGTCCGTACTCCAGCAGCCGTACTCCCATCAATGGCTGTGCCAGGGCTCAGCGGTCCTCACCTGAGAGACCTTCACCCAAGCCTCTTCCCACTGCTGGGGGGGACCTCAGAGGGCAGCCAGTTGCTGAGATGAACTGGGAAACTCAGCTCTTGGGTGCAGACAAAAGCTTTTTATTTTACCCTTCTGTATCTCAAAAGATACCCTTGTAACTATAAATACTTTTAAAACCACTAGCTGTGTTAAGAGTGTTAGGAAGCATATTTGGTATGCTCAGCTGAAGGACTTTTATATTAAGCTGAGATGTATCATTTAATTGTTCCTCCTTCAGACGAGACGTTACTGTATTTTGAGAGAAGGGCTTTATGTATATAAATGAATTGGCTATATATTGATTTTTTCCTTGCCTGCTGCTCTATATCAGTACCTCACAGCTTTAATTTTTTTTTTTTCATAAAACAGTAACTATCTTTAAAAAAACCAACAAAATGCAGATGTCAATTAGGAACTGAAAACACCTTCCTATCTGTAAAACAAACACTGATACAATGAATCAAACCAATTGATTATGTGATTTCTAGATTATCTAAACCCAAGTCCAGTTTAATTCTATGCTATAAATATTTATCTTATTGGGATAGCTGCTGTCATTCAAAAGTTAACAAAATCCTATGGTACTTCGAAGACTAAGGCTAAGGGCAAATATTTCTTGCTATCTCTTTTTGTTTGTTTTCTTTCATCAAGATTTCATTGAGCTGATGCCAAATGCTTTCTGCAAAAAAAGAAAATATTTCTGTTTCAGTGAAGTTCTTACCAGAGGAAAACAAAAGGTGAATTTTGCAATCTGTCACCTGGTGGTCGGAGCACTGCTGTGACATGTAGGAGGTCCCAGACAGCCATTACACAATTCTGGATTTGTTTCAACACAGTACTAAAAGTCCTTTAAGTTTCACCAAAAGAACTGTCATACCCTAACTGTGCTTTTGACTAAGCCTCAGAAATACTGCAGCTGTAAACCCACTTGCTCTCTTCAGAAGTCAGCAAGGTTATCCACTATTACGGCTGCCTTCAAACAAGACTCACAACTCAAGGGATGACTTTTATAGAATTGATTAGAATTAATTTTGGGTACTTACTGTCAAATGAGCAGATTCATTTAAGTTTGATAGATACTAGGTCAGTACATCAATAACTACCTCCTCAGCAAGACTATGATCAGCTGCCTTGATATACTTTAAAGCCAACTATAACTACAGAGCAGTAACGTGCAAACGATTGCATTCTTGTTCTTCTTTTCTACAAAATACAGAAAAACACTGTATCAAGTAGTGATTTGGGTAGCAACAGTTGAAACAGCTAAAAATTAAGATGAGATGTATTTTTCATTTCTTGCTCTTACAGTTATCCCAAATTGTAAATAAGTTCACATGCAAACTCACTGTAGAAGTATTTTTTTAAAAAATCAGGATTTCTATTTCCTCTCCCTAACTTAATTTCTAAAATTTAAACTGAAGATGTGCTATCATCCTCTGTACAGAGATGAAAGAGGAAAATAATCCACAGCAGCTCCTAGCACGAAAATTAGAGGAGGCTTATGCTCTTCGATGACTGAACTGCTACATATTGCTTGATGGTGTGTGCAGTCACTGCTGAGTTCCCCAGCCAGGGAAATGGGCTGTTCAAAACTTTCCTCATTGAATGTGGCAAAGCTGTTAGGCTTGGCCTAATTATTTTAGAGGCTTATTAATTAAACTAACTTTCACTGAAAATTTCACAAGCATTCAATACAGATTTTGCAAGAAACCCACCCAGAGCTGCGTCACATGAGCGGGAAAACTAGTTTACTGTAGACAAGGTCCTCTCAGGCATCCCTTCATGTCCGTCCATCTGGAAGACAGACCTCCACCTCTCCCCTTCCACCAGAGCAGCAGGAGACAGGCAGAGCTACAGCCCTGCAGGATGAAGGCACAACATAGACTTAATTTCATACTGACACAAAATCAGATGGAGGCGGAGAAAACTGAACCCGGGAATAACATTAATGTCCTTGTTCTCTTAGGTTCTTTGTTTCCTCCTGTGCTGCTGCCTTTTTGCAGTGCATCTCGCTCCTAATGATTTCTATTTTAAGCTGGTCTCTGTGGGGCCTTCCCAGGAAGATCACTCCTGCTGAGAGGAGCTAACTTGAAATAGCTGCAAGCTTTATTATGAATGCTGCCTTTCTACTACTAGTTCCTGATCAATGACTTGCGAACAATCGACAGTGCCAGAATCACGTTAAATCGACTTTTTTTCACCCTTGCTTTCTACTGCTGAGAAGACAGCTCAAACTCAGAATGCAAAAGTACCTTCTCATTGCCAAGGTAGGCAGCAGTAAGGGGAGAACTGAGTGTATTACTTCACCTCCTTATTTTTCCCAAAAAAAAGGAAGCAAAAAAATCCCAAGGTTCCCATAGGTGTCAAGGCACAGTCAACTCTCTGGACTCATATTCCAGTCCTTACAGAAAATGCTTCCAACATTTCCTGCACAGTATACTAGTGATAGCAAGATTGTTTTTTTCACTAACATTAGAGGGCTGGAAGGATGGACTGGGAATTTAGCTTCTGATAATAAATTTTTCTCTCTTTCCACAACAACAACTTCTTTCCTACCTGAACTTGATCTGACTGAGCAGGAAAATGTGCTCTCTCCTTAAAATTGGACAGAAAATCTAGAACTTAACAGTGGTTTGTCGCCTTTCTAGAAAGACTACACTCTATGACACAGTCATATTGCTGTTTAATAATGCAGCTCAGGATGTTTCCAAATACAGCATTTTCTTTCCAGCATTAAAAATACAAATGAGAGCAGTTAAATTTCCTTCTCAAACGAAAGAGTTTGTGATCTAAGTGTTGATGAAGGCAACACTACTAAGTAGCCTAACTTTCATTCCTCTATCTCATTGTAAACGTCAACTCTTATTGTAACAATTACGCATTACACTAAAAGCATCACTTAGCAACATTTGAATGTTAAAGAATTTAAGGATCTGAAAAATCTGAAGTATTACATTCTTTGTGGAGTATCGCATTCTCTAAAACATTTATTTTAATATAAATTATGTATTTATATAGTATATACTTCTGATTCATGTGTCATGTGTGAAGCATTAGCACTTCATCAATATTTAATGTGTGCTAATGCTTGTGACATCAGAGAAATGTGTGGTAAAGAGTCACCAATCATCAACTCACAGCAATGCACAGAATCGGAGTCGTAAACAAAACGAGGTTGGTAGGGTCATGAAATCATTTTGTCCATCCCTTGCTCAAAGGCAAGATCAACTCTTAACTATAAACTCCAATTTATACGCGATAAGCAAATTACGCTTAACATATACCTTATGTCCGTGTCTGTGCCAAAGTGTACCAGGACAAGAGTGTATTCCCAGACATCCCGTGCTTTCAAAGAGAATATAAAAGAGCACAGGCACTGTGCCTCCCATGGCAGGTGACAGAGTGTGTTCTTGCTATGAAGGGCTAATTTTTTTTAAAAAATTCTGGCCCTGATGGTGATGACAAACTAAACCATTCCACACTCCTTACATGAATGTACAGTGCTGATTATTGTTAAGACATCTGTGTAGCAGCTATTGTTTCATGTGCTCCATATTCTCCCATCTCCATTCTGCTCACTAAAACTCTTTACCTATGACTACAAACACCTACCAGGACCACCAGCCTCTGAGCACCTCCAAGCAACATATTTTTAAAGTTCAAAGCAAGTTTTTTTCTCTCTCCTCTTGCAGAACAGCTCTCTTCCTGTTGCTGTTTACATTCACAAGAAACAGAAGAATTACTTTGGTGTGAAGTGACAAGAAAAAGAGAATTCGTTCTGCGTAAGTGACAAACTTAATAGCCATAAGAAACGGAAACCTTTCCTAAGGGGAAACTATACATTTTCACTTCTTTATGATCTAAACACTTCCTTTGTACTGCAACAGATTGCAGACATTACATCTTAAAATTGCTATAGTTGTGTAAAAGACAGTTATTGTAGATCATGTAGAGATTTCGAAAATATAAGGTTTTCTACTTCTTGTACAGCTGAACTCATTAAAACTGTTTCTGATTTTACACGTAGAATGATTTACTGAAATACTACTGCGGTAAATGCTACATAAAAACCTGGATAGCTTGAGAGTTTTGAAAGCAAACATCCATAAATGCCTGAAATCCATTTAAAACATTCTTAAGGGATTTTCTACGATGCATGTCATATATAGAATAAATGACAACAAACTGTGAAAGCCGTTTTTGAAATTTTCTATGAGATCATTTTCCCTAGTATAGAATTACAATGTTATCTCAACCTGTGTTAATACATACTTCTGAATATATCACCATTTATTTTCCTTTAATTGATCATTGTTTAGAGTTTTCCTTATCTGTATGAAAACCACTGTTGCAGTTACTAGTTTCTAACGTTCTGTCAACCTAATTGCTTACGGTGAGGACTCATGGAAACAATTAAGCCTACAAATAATTTCATTTCAGTTAGCTTTAGTGTTTGACCTGTGTAGAGAAACTCATGTGATGTTAAAGCACTATGCATCTGGTTATTTCCATGTGTAAAAGTATACCCTGTTGCATTTTATGCGCTTCTCCACTGTAAAGACTTTGTTATAAAAGGCTACTCTTGCATACTTTATTCTTGAAAGACTGAGGGTCAAAGAATGTACATTAACTCCACAGACAACTTCTGCATTTTGGATCAGGTATATCAACATTAAATTGTTTCAATATTAACCTGGCTCATTGATATTTAATAACCATAACTGAATAACTTGTATTAAGGGTATGCGTTGATTTTAGTCTGTGCAATTTTTTGTCTGCATAAATGGCAATATACTGGACAATTATTGATTAAAGTATTGCATGCAAAAGGTTAGTTTACATTCCTCAGTTAAAAACCATCCAGTTTTCTGTGCTATGAAGCTGGTGAAATTGTGCTGCCATTCAGAAAAAAAGGACGTTGCAACATATTTCAGATTAAAATCTCCAGAGTACCCATGATTTAAGTCTTGGATAGTTGTTTCTTCTGAGGTGAACTGAACATCAATGAAGACAATTGATACTTACACAGGAGAGAACATATACATCCAATACCTGTTACTGATGTAATTATTGTGGCTGCTGTTCAGTAAATAGCATGTTTCCTATAGCTATGCTAACCTGGAAGAAAAGCTAAAGCATCAGAACTAAAGACTACTATTTATCAGGAAGGAACACACAGTTTGAAACAGGTGCTTCCAATTTTCAAGTAGCATACACAAAGAAATGATGGATCCTGACTACAACTATAGGACTTTTCAGTTCTTTTTAAGGATAGAGGTCGATATAGCAAAGTCACTTAATTGAAGTGCCATCTCCAGATGGCAGGGAAGAAGAAATGGGGCTGATTTATAAACCTCGCCGAATCATTCAAACTATTTGGTATTAATCACTCATATGTATAACTTTTTTTTTGGTAATTTTTTGAGACTTTTATGATTACTCTGTGGTTATTCCTTCACTGAAGAAATCTCAGTCTATTAACTATATTCTTTCTGTTCATAACAACTTTTTTTGTTTCTAACCTATGGCATTTCTGTAATAGAAGAACATATTAGGGTCAAATGTGCCATGAAGAGATGGGGCAGTACTCCTAAACTCAGCGTTATGCTGACTTTTTAAGTATCCACGGAGTGTATCTGGGTTTTCGATAAGACAACTGCAATTTCTGTTTCATTGCCTGAGAAACTGGATGAGAGAAATGAATGAATTGTACAGTACATCCATTCAGTAGTGTCTGGAGTTGCACATGCAACTGTTTTGCCTCTTAGAAGAGACTTTGACTTAAACTGGTTTAAAAAAAAAAAGATACTGCAAGCTCTGAGACACATCTGTACCACTTATTCAGAAGTCCTTAGGAGTGGATTACTGACAGTAGTGCTGGATTTGTGCCCAGATTATAACTGAAAAGCAAGTCAACCCAAGCTGTGAAGTGTGCTTACGTTCACATTAATAAAAATAATTAGAAACACATGTTAAAGGAAAGTCATTTTCCTCAGTTTGCCTTAATTTTGTTCCCTGCATTTTTGAATGCCCTGCACCGATTTCATAAATGTACTGATTTTCTGTTTGCTACCTCTGTACAGTTTTAAGTAATGCTGCTGCTCTGTTCTGAAGATGGGGACTTCTTCATGTCACCTAGTCCCTCTACCTACTGCAGTCCTCTTCAGTGAAAACAGTTGTTGTCTGGGATCATTCACGTAGCTCCGTGCCCTTCCTCTTAACAATGCCATGTATTCTGAACATGATGGGCAACCGTGAGAGGCTGAACAAAGTGTGAAGAGTGAAAGAAATGTATCGTATAAGCTCTGGCTCACCTGGTTGGTTACAGCATAGCTATAATGATTTAAATTAAAGGTGGATCTTGAAGAATAGAATAATAAGCAAATCAGTGACTTTAGTAAGGTTCAGCTAGAATAATGCCCAAGATCTTTATGGAAATAATGGGGAAATCAACAATACACCATGTCAGAATTTAGCTTCTGCCAAGGTTTTATTCCTCTAAAGCTGACATCAGAAGAGAAACCAATCCCTAAGAGATGCAAGGAAGGAAAGGGTGGATTGTCAGTGGCCATCAACAGCAGGGAGATGTTCACTACACAAATGGAAGGAAGCAAGAGGACAATGGAAGTAAACATTGTGACAGGAATTCACTGAAAGTTGCAGGGAAAGCTATTAATGAGGTAATGATGGGGTGCATAAGCTTCGTTATTTTAATCTTTGCCTTTTCAACCCAGACTACTGGGATGAAAGCGTCTGTAGGTGCCTACAACAGTAGGACTTTCAGGATTGGTACAGTTGTTGTAGAAAGAAAGTAGCTCTCTATCAGTTGAATTGTGTGGTTTTGACCTTAAGAGTCACCCTCAAGGGACAAAAAGGTGGTTAAAATCCATGGGGCATGAAGAATTACACTTTTATTCTTCCTACATATATATATAGCATAACCAGAAGTGAGAGTCTGAAAGTCATGCTACACAACAAATATTTGTTTCCCAGTTACCACTCCTGTATTCAGTTTAATAAATTTGTTAATGTTCTTTATTTATAAGCTGTTTTTATAGCTTATTTTACATCATTATTCTTAACCAAAGAAACAATACCTTTAGACTCATGGGGCTGTGTTTGATGCGGCCTTTTTCACTTACGGCATTTCTAATCACACTGGGTTTATAAACTATGGATTATTTTATTTATCTCCCAAGCATAAGAGAATGCATTTAATGCACACACTTCAACAAATGCTCAAGTATTTCATTTCAAGCCAGGGCAGCAGAATAATTTCCATTTCATTTTATCCTTACAAAAATGTCATAACCTTTCATCTCATCACATGATACATAAAACAAGAATTCAGTACTATCTTGCATACATTTAACAAGTACTGCATCCAGATCTATACTGAGCAATATATCAGCCCCTAAATAATAAGCAATTAAGTCAGCTTTCTCCTCTCCTTCCCCCACTGCAAATGATCCCTATAACGAAATGCATCCTTGTAACAATTCCATTGACTGTTAAAATAGGGATGGATGAAGTCAGTCTAATTAAGCCTTTAAAGGTGCTATTTCACACAATAACTAAAATTATACTAGCAACTATATCCTGTAAGTTTTTATTCCTCTATTTTCATATTTTTCCTTCCTTGCTCACGGTATTTATAATAATCACAGTGAAAAGGTGGCTTTGAACTGTGTTTAGTAAGTCTTCCAAATAATATTTGTCTGGGAGATGTCAGGCAGTGTAAGTGTAAGTGAATCTTACAACGGCCAGCATTGTCTGATGGCTGTGGCAGAGACATGTCCTGTGACCCCATCCAAAGAGCTCTCAAAAGACTAGCTTTCATTTATTTTTTCACTGTGATGCCATAACTTCTGGGTATTTTGTAAATAGGTACAGTTATTTACAGACTGCCTATGAAAGCCGAGAGCCGACATGTCATTCCAGTGGCAGAATGCTGGTGGTGTTTAGAAGAATGGGAGATGTAAACTTCCATTTTCCACATCCCTTCCATAATCCACACTGGAGGGGCAGAGAGGTACTGGAATACTGGTGAAGGACATAGCAATATATTACAGATAGCAGAAGTCGCATTAGAAGACGCGCCGTAAGACCAACCCAACCAGCCCTGTATGGGTAGCTCAGAGAAGGATTTATTTGCTTTGGCTTAGCAGAGCCAGCATGCTTAAGCATAAACTTACTAGATGAGGGTCAAAGCTGGGAGGTTTTTGTGATGTTGCCTCCAAGACAAGAAATGATTTAAAAACCTGGCTACTGAGCAATGTATTTCTGAGATCCACCTGAATGTCTCTCTAGCAGCTGGCTCAAGTTTAGCAGTACCGCTATGAAGTTAATAAAACCAGGCAGACTTATGTTTCTGCTGTATAATTGGGTACCTTTGCACATATTTCTACGGTGTTGTGCAGAACGCTGTGAGCTAACTCTTTGCAGAGCTGGTATGAGTCTGCAGGGCTTATCAGCTGAGGCTGTACGCCGTGAGAAAGCAGCTAAATTGCTTCTGAATCTCAGCTAGCTGGGGAAGCAACTTTCTGCATTTACATAGTGCTGCCCTTAAGCAAAAGCAAGTGTGGAATGACCTTAGTTTCTCCACTTTCATAACTTGATAAATTGCCCATCAAAAAAGAATCGTTTCTATATAAAGATCCCCATATCCGAGTTAATACTGAACCAATGTTCCTTTAAATTGCCTCTCATGAAAAAGACTTCCTGTACTACATGTGTAATTATTTGGTAAACTTTCACACACTGGGAGGTCTGAAACTACAACTCTGTTGGAAACAAATGGTAAGTTCTTCTGTCTTAGAGAACAGTGATGGATTTGTTCCTGTCCCTTATAAACAGATGACATTTTAAAATTCAGCATTTTTCTCTCTGGAACAAAACTGGCAAGCTCATAAACATCCTTCACAATCTCTCATATTAGTACTTGCCCATGGAGGACTGATACTTCTCCAGGGTTTTCACTTACTTTTTGTTAAGAGGCAGTGCTTTAATCCTGGGCCAGTGCCGACATGGTCCAAACCCTAAAGATACTAGAATAGCAGACGGTGTCAGATAGTGTGTCATTAACTGGTGTCATGTGAACTGCCATTTAACAGCGCTGTCTTGGCTTGAGCCTGGGACGTAATGAAGCTTTACTCCTCTAGACCCTCCAGACTGACTTCATGTTGAACTAACACCTCAAACTCAGTTCCATGTCAAATGTGAAGGACAAGTGAGAAGCCTTCCAGCAGATACTGTGGGGGCCCTCTGAGTGATGTTTGGGTGCATGTCTCTTAGACAAATTATTCATGATCTGCTCTAAGACATCAGACAGAGATCACATTTACCAGGGAAAATTTTCTTCTGAGTGCACTTGCAAGCTTGATGCTTTTCTTTCCACACAGTGAAAGAAAGAAGGAAACAATCAAAATTCTTCAAAAAGTAAATAACATTATGACAGGTTATAACGTTGTAATACTTAACTGGTATATTATGGCTTTCTGAATCATTGAGCCTTGAGGTATTTATGTGCACTAACAGAAAAGAACCTCACAGAAAGAAAAATGCTGAAGAACATTACCATATTACTGAATGCACCAGGGACAATATTATTTCCTGAAAAAGGCCAGTGTATGTGAAAAAGTAACATCAAGAAAATGTATCTCTGATGATGCTGGAGCAGTAATAGCTATAGCAACTATACTTTTTCACTATCAGCTGAGTAATATTCCGCATTTATATTGCCAACAAAGCTGCAGGATAGGCTTACAAGATGGGATGTATCTTCATTTCATTAATGGAAAAATTGAACACAGTATTATTTTTTTTTTGAAAGCCATGACAAGCTTGTGAAAAAGGATGTGAACAGAAGCAAAATCTGCTTTCCTGTCTGGCCATTTTACATATAAAAATTTCAACATTTGTCCTTGGAGGCACTAAAAGGCATTCCACCCTAGCAGTTCTTCAGTGGTTAAGGCAGAGAGGGAAGAAAAGTAAAGCCCTTTCTAATGCACAGCCCTAAGAAGGAGATGAAGATCACAGAATGTCTTTCCTCCCTTTTCATAATCGGAAACCTATTTCTAATGTCTACACAGAGCGCTAAGTAGTAATATTTTGGAACCATCATTCATTCCCATGGTAACGTCCCCTGATATTACAAGCAGTTAATTATGTCGTTGCTGTGTGGTACACTGTGTGGTTTATTTACGGAAGGAGATAAACCTTTAATGAAAGCATCTTTGAATATATGAACAAAATAAAAACTGCCGTTCTATCCCTCTGGTCTTTCCTCATGCTCTATGCAAAGAAATGTAATATCATTATAGGGCAAAGACGAGAAATTTTTAAATAAACAAAATTATTTTCTAAAAAGACATCATATAAAAAATATACTTGGTATGACTGGATTTGATATAAATAGATTATAAATTACCAGGGATTCAAAACAGAACAGAAGACTTTGTGGTCATTTTGATCATTTCTCAACTACAACACATCATCTCTGTCATGAAGTAACTGCAGCTGATTGTCATCAGGATCCCCCTTGTAAGGGAAAGAACCTGAGAAAAGACAGCCAAAAAATTCTGAATTGTCTCACTGGAAACCATAAGAGGAACATTCTGTAATTGTTAGACATTCTGATTTATAGTGCCAATGAAATAATTCTGTGGTGAATGTTCACTGGATATGCATTTTTATAAGCTTGAATTAATATTGTTTTGTTAAAAACTGACCTGCAAATATAATGCAGTCAATACAGGAAAAAGAATATTGGTTGAGTAATAAAGTCTGAAAAAACCTGTTTAAAATGTCAATCTAAAAAAATGTGGGTTTTTAAAACTAAGAATCTTAAACTTCATTAAATTTAAAAGGCAGTCCTTAGACTAAAAAAAATGACTTATTGATAATCTTAAAAATGTTGTTTAACTCTTTGTTAAAGAAATTAGTTCTGTAAGGCTCCTCAGGTTTTATATATCTGTATGTTTTTATCAATAATTTAGACAACTATTAAATGTATGATTGCTAAGTCTGCAGTTAGAGACGTAGAAGAAAACAGAGTACATTGCAGAGTTACTTGAATTATTCAGCTAAAAAGGCAAATGACAAGAAGTGAATTTTAATATAATCAAATGCAAGGAACACATACGGAAATAAACATTTCCTGATTTTACCTACAGGATAAAATGCCCTGTTTAGAAAGCTGTGATTCACCAAATTTTAAAGGTCATAATGCATTATCACCTCAACCTATCACTGTATCAAAGAGCACTAATGTGATGCTGCATTAAAAATTTTTAAAAAGAGGAATGCCACGTAAGAGTAGAGAGGTGGCCTTCTCTTTGCTAAGTAACCACCCTGCTGAGCCCAGTGCTGGTACCCTGATCTGATCAACCCACTTCAAAAGGTGTATGAAAAGCCTGAAGAATTCAAAGGAAGACCACAAAAATGATCGAGTGTAAAAAGCAACCCATATAAAATGAATCTTAAAGTCCCCTACCTAGCAAAGACAGTGTTGAGAGATTACTTAATCACTGTGTATAGGTAAGTTAAATGAGGATTTTCAATCTTGCTCTCAAGAGTGCTACAGGAGCCAAAAGCTGGGTGATGAACTTAGAAAAATTCAGCCTCACAGGAAGAAGTAACATCCTTGAAGTTAAGTGTCCTGACAGATTGCAAGAGGAGTGATATAACTCACCATTATCTGCTTTGCAATCTCTGAAATAGAAGCAATTTTCATGGGTAAATATAATACCTGGGGGAGAATCAGACCAGGTGCAGTAGCAGCTCCTGCTAACTTTTCCCTTAATCCAGAAATGACCAGATATACTCTGAGTTTTACTTTGCTGCCATTCCCTGAAGCCCCGAGCAGTTGACGGACACTGGAGATAACTCTCATGGTCTGTTCTGCGATGCTATAGACAATCCATTTTCTTGGACAGCCCCCTGGCATGTGCTGCTCAGAACACCAGGGTGAACGTGATGGACAGATTTCAGGTCAAAAGGGATTCTGCACAGGTCAGACCAGCAAGAATCCTGGTGGGATTTTTTCCTGCCATCCCATCGATCATTTGCTGGCTGATTTGGGGATACCTAACCTCATGAGTTTGCTACAAGCGCAGAAGCTGAGGATTGGTGGTACCTCAGTCTCTCATGTGTTCTGTTTATCGGGCATAACGGTTAATCTCTATAGCATTTAAGTGCATTAGTGTAACCCAAATTTACAAAGTTAATAGTGGATGACGTTGACAAGACATGCAGGAATATTGTGAAGAAGTACAGGGAGCAGGACTTAGAAGAAACCAGGCTGGAAGGCTCTGAGAGCGCTGCAAGGGTGCCACGACGCACCCGCTGCACCCCCATAGCCACAGATGTATAGGGGATGGCTTTCCCTGTCCTGTGAGGGTAACACACCGCTCCATGATGCTCTTGGGAGACTACTGGCCCCACTTGTTTTTGTTTCTAGTATCTTTGGGAAAAAGAATTTAATACCTGGCTATGATCCCAAATAATTTGCTTTCATTTCATGGATCCAGTGCCGAAAAGCGGACTACTTCAAGTATCTTTGCGTTTATTCTGATCTCTAGTCCAGAGCCATAGCTGGTGAAACGCTTATCCTTGTACTTGAACTGATGACCCTGCTAAACACTCCTCATCTTCTTTCCTAAAGGAAAGAAACTTCAGCTGCTCTCCTTGACACAGTAATCTTTTCCCCATCATTTCAGTAGCTAATAATTTATACCTTTTGCTTGCTTCTAGTCTCATCACTGCCTATGTACCCTCACAGAAGCAATACAATATATCAGACTAAAGCTGTTGGGGTTAGAGGTTTACACTTGGCTTTTGAAGGTTGTGAGCCCAAACTTTCAAATAACACAATATTTATAGCTTTTCCTAGGCTCATAACTGGCTACTAAAACACTCACATAAAAGAAAATGAAAATATAAGTATAATATGGCTTTCACATCTGATCTGTTTGACCTGGCAAACTTAGGTATCATATACTTAGTTCTACCCACTGAAATATTCAACTTTATTTTGTTTAGCTGTTGCAGGTTATAAATAAACCTTAAAATTACTGTAGTTGTGCCCTGATTTCTTAACAACAGTGCTTTTTCACATAACTAAATTTACCAACTTTTGGAGTTCAGTTCAACACAGTTTAAAAATGCTGCTTTTATCAAAGCATAGCTAAGCATATTTACACCTGAATTGATTGAAGTTTTTTCTCCACTTTCTCTGATTTGTCTTGGCAATACATAAGTTGAATTTTAGATTGGAGTCTTTGCTGATTCTGTTCCCAATTTATTGACTTCTATCTTACTATATTTCTCCTGGTCTGAGCAAAATATTACAAACTAGTCAGCCAATAGTAACACATTTTTACATACCAAAGGTGATCATAGATTGTGAAGATGCCACATTTAACGAAAGGATATGAATTTTACACAACGATCACTGCATGCATCAACTATCTTTCTGTGACTGTTGAGCTGCAAATGGGTTTAAAAAGTGTGAGCTTACATGCCGTGAGCTCCAGCATGTCTCTTACAATACAAGAAATCGTAGGAACAGACAAAAGGCATCTGTGCCAAAATGCCTACTTTTCATTTAGCATCATCAGTGGCTATCATACTCCCAAGTTTAAAAGTATGACAGTATAAAGATACGGTGGTTGGCAGCATCTGATAGAAGAACTGGGTACATCAATTCAATTCTTCTTCATGGTTTATAAAATAATATGCACTGTACTACATAAATATTATTTTAGTTCTAATACAAACATGAAAAGAGCCTTCGCAAAGATTTACAGGTTAATACAGGGTACTGCACTTACCAAGATGTGTGTTCATCATCTTCGCACAATATTTGCACATGGCTTCCAAGTCATTTAGTTGTCCTTGTAGGAATGAAATCTGGGCCTCCAATTCCTCCTCCTACAATTAAGAGATTATTAGCATTAAAACCCCCCCAACTTTCCATAATACATAGTCAAAGTGGTAAGCTAACCCTTGACATGCTTAGACATTTTCCAATTTTTCCTATTTCTTTGTTCTGAAGAAAATTTTTGAAATACAGAGAATCACCTTCCAACTGTATTTATGAAAATAATGTCAAATTCTTTTGTCATTTCATGGAAATAGTGTTTTGTTTTAATATTTCAGTGTTTATTAATACTAATCTTTTTCCTTCCAGAGTCAAATAAAAATCTGTCTACATTTACCCAAGAAAGGTTAACAATTCATGTTTCTTTTACAGATTAGATATTCGGTTTTGCTTGTGCAAATACAGTACCACAGCAAGGGCTGAAAAAACTCACCAAATGAGAAAAATTCTCATTTCTGGCAGAATAATTTCCATAGCAATTCCTTTGAAACCTTAGAAAAATTCCTTTCTTTTTTTTTTTTTTTTCAAGGCATGTATTTAATGAGACCTAATACTATACCTCAAGGATGCATTACTGGCATATATTTTGGCATATTTATTTTTGTAACACATCACGTTCTCTCTGTATAAAAGACCTGCACTTCTATGCTCAGCCAACTGCACTTCCACATGTCTTACATCATATTTAGGTGAAAACTATTTTCAACTCATATATTATAAGCGGTTACTCTAGACTATCAAGTTATGTTTAAAAATATGCATCAAGTGTAATTTAAAATATGAATTAAAAAAAAAAGACTCTTGGTTTTAAGGCCCAGGAGAAGCACTATTATCTAGCTGCATGCCCTGTCTAAGCAACGGGAACTACTTCAGCTAAGAATTCCTCTTTGAACTCCTTTGTCTGTCGGTTTACAAATGCATCCCGTCTTGACTTTGAAGACCATACTGCAAAGAAAATTCACCATTCCTTTGGAAAAATTCCTTCAAAGCTTAATCACAAACAGTATTAAGCAGTTTTTTGTTTGTTTAAGTATGCAATTGAATTCAAGATATTCAGAGAAAGGCAAAGTAACTTTTTAGCCTCCTGTTTTGCAGTTCTATCACACTCTTGTTTGATGAAGATTGCCGAACATTAGCATGTGAATCACATTTCAAATGAAAAAAATCCAAAACTGATCAGCAAGAATAAAGAGAATGAATCAATCTTGATTTAAAGGTACAAGTAACCTTAATCTCCATCAGAAACTGAGTCAGGGCCAAGCAAAGGAAACCTCGCACTAATATAGCATACATCCAAAAGCAATTGATTAATAAAAAGAAATGTAAGAGTAGCATTTTGCAAGATCTA